>NC_084652.1:18611349-18803849 GCF_019802595.1 Syngnathoides biaculeatus | reverse complement strand
CTCATGAATATCACAAAAATGTACAGTAATTCTAATCCATAGCATAATATTTACATCTACAGATTACATTTTGGCTGTGTGATGGAGTTACAGGGATAATGATATTGCATTACATTGCGTGAGCGCAGATATCCATGCCAGCTTTCCTGAAAATCCATCAAATAGTTTGTACTGTATGATATTCAGCAAGAGTTTAATCTCAGTCTACTGGTGAGAATAAATCCAGTTTAGTAAATCCAGGTGAGCACCAATAATATGCCCCTGCTAATCAATAACAGTAACTTTCAAGAACAGTACTTGAAAAAAAAAAACCAACAGACTCATGGTCAAAACAATTGGTAATCTTGTACAATATAATACACCCAAAGCATGATTTGTATCAAAAAATAACATTTATTGCACTTAAAGAGTGTGATGTGTGTGTTGTTTTTTTTTCCAAGTTGTCAATTTATGTCATGATTATTATCTTTTATTTGACTTTTCCCATTTCATTTCATTTCATGTTTTCAACCTTATTGCCCTCCTCCAGCTGTTATAAATTCTAGTACAGAAGAATCAGGATGAAAAGATGGCAGCCATGCTGTTACCAACGGGTCCTGATGGCTTGCGGCTGTTTACTCGTGAATCCTTGGCTGCCTTGGAGCAGCGGATTGCAGGGGAGCAGACCAAGAACGCCAAGTTTTGCAGGGAGGCCCACAAGAACGTGGAGTCATCCAAGCCCAGGGTTGACCTGGAGGCAGGCAAGCAGCTGCCGCGCATCTTCGGGGACATCCCTTCAGAACTTGTTGGGGTGCCACTGGAAGACATTGATCCATTTTACTTCAAGAACAAGAGGGTGAGTATTGTATTGTGGCGGTGAATATTGTGGCAAATATACACTACATTTGAACGACAGATTGATGAAAATTGGCAAATCTGTGGTTTTATACGTGAAAATTTGTAAATTCATGGTCATAGATTTGTGAATTGGGTTATTCAGATCAAATGTCACGAAAGGAAGCTTTCGGGAGAAACGATTTTGAAATCTGTTATTCCATTCATTGTCCAATAGAAATACTTGTACCTGTGTTCTGCACATAAAAAGGGTCACTGGGTTGGATTAAAGACAAAATTAACTGTAAAATGTGTATAAGTGTCACTGGGCTGTGTTATGATGACAGGTGGACCCAGTGCATGAAGCAAGGCACATGTACAGGCAAGAATCCTTCCCATGCCTCCCAAAAAAACTTCTTTTTTAAAAACACAAAGCAATGGAGAGTGAGGATTAGGATTCCCCCAATTCCAGGAGCAGGGCAGTGGCCACGGAGTAGTGATGCATCACATTTGAGAATTACCAAACCAAAACTGACCAAAAACCTGGAAATGAAAACATACACAGACTACCAACAAAGCAAAGCTTTTGAGGAGACACAATAAGCAGGATTGAAGGACCAGGACAAGAAACAGGAGACATGGGAGACACAAGACAAAAAAAACAGTCAAAAAATATATACAGTATATAAAAATATTTTTAAATACAATATATTTGATTATGTAACTTGATTTTACTGTTTAATTGTATTTTGTGCTTGTGTTCTCTGATAGGCAATCATAACATAAAAGGCATCACACTACAATTATTTTTACCATCAATACTACTTCACTTTTCTTGGCTTGTTGCAAAAAGCTGTTACAGTGGAACCTCTAAAGTTTTACATTTTGTCATTTGTTCAAGATTTTGTGAAGAAACATGCCTCTCGAGTCAAACAACACTTTGACATTCGTCATGCATTACTTTCCCTCATGAGTAATATTAAAATGCCATTTAAGGTTTTATGATGATTGTTTGACCCTGGAGCTAGTTGTAACATTTAAATTGAGCTATGGGAAAATTTGTTTATCAAATCTAAGGTCCACCATCTTCCCAGCATGGATTTTGTTAAACATTGGAGGGTTCACAGTATTTTTTGAAATGTAAAAAACAAAGCAACGAGATTCTTATAATAATTAATGAGCCTTCCCAGGGAAGTATTTTAGCGATGTTTCATTTGAGTGCCAACATCTCATTATTCAATTTTTTTCTTTCTCATTATATTTATTTATTTTTTTAGATTTTGATTTGCTTTGTTGACAGATCTGAGCCATTAATGGGTTGCTTATGGATTATCCACAGATGACAAAATATTTAAATAAATGCCACATCTGTTGGGGAAAGGTTTCAGGCTGCTCTGCTTTGGCGTTGCTACCATTATCTCCTCTTGCATCGCTTTTATGCATGATGCTTTCTTGGAAGCAAAAGTGCTTAGAGAAGTTTACAGTATACAGATGGTAGACTGAACTGTTTGAAAGTCTAAGTAAAAATTAAGTGTAAGCAGCCTGCGTATAGATGATCGACCGGTATGTCTGCTGTTGACGTAATGTTATTAACAAATGAATTATGATTTGTGTCTCTTGTTTTTCCCACCAGACTTTTATAGTACTTAACAAAGGGAAGGCTATCTTCAGATTCAGTGCCACATCTGCTCTTTACATATTCAGCCCATTCCACTTCATCAGATCGATCGCCATCAAAGTATTAGTCCATTCATATCCTTTTTACTTTGTGGAAATAAGGGATTGCATTACATTGTATCTATTATTGTTGTTTAACAATGACAATAAATTAGAATTGTAATCAAATGCTATTTCAAAGCAATTTTGAGGTTTCAACATCAGTAATGACTGTGATAGAGGAAGACTTCTTGTCACGTTTGGTAGCAATTTTATTTGAAAATGGGTCTCATTATATAATTTAGTGACATGATACGATTATTATGATAATAATAATAGTGACATATTTTTAATACTAAATACACTAGAATATATACATATATACACTACAATAGATCAAAAGGTCTGATTTTGTTATTGTGAATAAGTCAATCCCCAAGTCAAAATTTTTTGTGACGGTTACTGATCCCCCCAAGTTACATTTTTACTTCAGCTATGTAATGGTGCGCTGGCATCACAAACCAATTACCCCTCTGATTTGAAAAATGGGCAAAATATAACATCATATGACAGCTGCCCATTATTTACCAGACCATAATTAAAACTGCGACAGGGAATCCTCCCAGGTATGGAGTGAATTCTTAAATTACACTCTTGAACATTTTGAAACAGCATATAATACCTCAGCATTGTAACTGATGAGTTTCCAGATTTGTCTTTTTTTTTCCATTGTTGTATCATTTATCCACAGCAGAAAAATGCTATCAATCCTCTGGTTTGATTCTGTGAATATTTACTTCTTTTATGATGCATTTATTGTATTATTGCCACTGGCACATAATGTGTTGGTTGGTTTGTCCCAATGGATACATCCCATAGGATTATGGCATTGTGTCTCCGTTGTTTGAATATCTCTGAATTTATTTGTGTAAATTAACATTGAGCAGTGCACTTTCCTTAACTCCTTGTCTACATTGTTCAGCCTGTTCATAATGTTCACCATTCTGACCAACTGTTTCTTCATGGCTATGTCTGACCCAGCACCTTGGACCAAACACCTAGAGTAAGTCCCAACAGTATTATTAGCTATCTCCAGAGGTGGGTAGAGTAGCCAATTACTGTACTCAAGTAAGAATACTTTTGTGTTAGAATAATATGATTCAAGTGAAAGTAAAAAAGTTGTCCTCCAAATAAAAAGTCCAAAAAATAGTCACATAAAGAGTAACTCATGAGGAACTTGATTAAAAAAAAGTCATACCATGAACATTGAATAAAATTAATATATGGTAAACCCACACATCTGACATTTATCAATTTTAAAGTGCTCCCCGCCTAAAAAAAAGCAACAACAATACATGCATTGGACCCTCCTGAATAATGATTTGTTTTGACTTTATGAGTTGTTTGCTGATCAGAGTTAGTGATAGAGAGTGTGTGTGTGTGTGTGTGTGTGCGTGTGTGTGAAAGAGAGACAGAGAATGAGAGAGAGCGAGAGACACACAGAGAGGGAGAGAAACTTTTAAAACATACCGTTAGGTGTTTTTCTCAACTTAGAAGTGGTCTGAAATATCCATGTTTTAGCCGTCATTATTTAAGATTATGAAGCATGACCACACAGTTGTTTTTCGGAGTCGCCAAAGTAAACGCTATCTTGCCTGTTTGCCCTCCCCTCCGAAATGAGTCACTATGAATGGCTCACAAAGGACATATATGTGGTCATGCCTTGTGCCGTCAGATTGGTAAATAGTCAAATGTGGAAGTCGATGATGTGGTCTAAAAATACATCACGCATGCACTAATGGATATGCCTGTATACAGATAGTGAGCAGTATGTGGCAGTGGAATTATCGATTCTTCTTCACGTAAATACTCAAATAAAACTAAAAAGTATGTCTCGTTCAAACTACTCTTACAAGTGCATACATCTATTTCCTGAGCCGCCTATCCTCACAAGGGTCTTGGGAGTGCTGGAGCATATCCCAGCTATTTTTGGGCAGGAGGGAGGGTACACCGTGAACTGGTTGCCAGCCAATCATACGGCACATAGACCATGCAGGCGCAGGGAGAACATGCAAACTCCACACAGGCGGGGCCAGGATTTGAATCCCGATCCTCAGAACTGTGAGGCCAATGCTCTAACTAGCTGCCCCAGTGTGCTGCCCACACAAATTCAATTAATCCAAAATGTTACTTGAATAAATGGAACTGTTCCGTCTTTGCTACCCACCTCTGGCTGTTTCCTTCCACTGAAGACACAATGTTAAACTCAGATGTTGTATGTTCTAATGTAGAGCTTTGCTTAACTGAACAATTACGTATGTATATGATATACACTATAATGCATGCTAATGCCACATACAATTTGTTTCATTGTGATATGGAATGAAATTGTTCATACTTTTGGCATATTTTGCATGCAGCAAGCCTGCCAAGAAGGAAATCACTTCACATTTACATTCATTCCATTGCATTTTGAATCGACTGACTTTGTTTTTCAGTGAATCTTTTGAAGACTCAATGCTTGATATGATAATGCTCATCTGTCTAGCTGCTAGACAGATGATCTAGTTACTGGTAGCATCTAATCGATCGAGTTACTAGACAGATGAGCATTATCTGCACTGAGTCTTTCAAAATACTACTAGACTCTAGTAAATAGTGCATATCAGCAGCCAGCTGGCTATAAAGACTGGAAAAAAATTGCTATATATGCCCAATGGCTTCAATACATGGTACACTTGCAAAATCCAATCGCACTTTGATTGATAATGTCATTTAAAACTGTGATATTTAGATTTTCTTATTTAACTGCTTTAGGGGCCTTCAGTAGAATGCAGCGCAGTTTCTACACTACACCAAATTATATTCACGATAACAATCATGCTACTAAATTAGAGAGAAACACTGTGTGTGTTGCTTTGAGTCATATTTCATTTTTTATTGAGATCGAGATTAGATACTAACACGATTCTGATAAGTGACTTTTAATTAATCCCTTAGTAAACGGTGGCAGAATAAGGACAAGACTGTTATCAAGGTTTATTTTTATTAATCAAATTATAATTTAAATAGCTAGTCAAATAAATCCGGAATTTTCCCTGAATTCCTGTCATTAAAAAAAAAAATCAAAATATCTATTCCTCTACAGTGTTAGTTGCTGCTTACTATTATTCTTTTTCATCACTTTGTTTCAGCCAGATTTTTGACATTTTCGTCTCTTCTTGCGCGGCATGGTATTCACTGATTAAAAAAAAAAGTGCCTTCTCTTTTGTTCTTACATTTCCTATTCTTGTCCATTATTTTATTTTTTCCAGATATACTTTCACTGCCATTTACACTTTTGAATCGGCAATAAAGATATTTGCACGTGGATTCTGTATAGTTCCTTTTACCTTTTTGAGGGACCCATGGAACTGGTTGGACTTCAGTGTCATCGTCATGGCGTAAGTAACAATATCATTTTATGGCTACTGCATGCTGTACAATACCAGTGAGCACATTTTGACTACCTATGATGCAGGCTGTGGAGTTATGAAATGGTATAAACCAGTGTTCGACAGCCTTTATTGAACCACAACACATGCTGTATTTTACATTAGAAAAATGTTACGGCACACCATCAAACAAAAATGTCACAAAAAGTACAGTACAAAGTACAGTATGGTGAAATAATGATGATCTTGTCTGAATTTACTCCCAAATTTACTTGATCAATATGCGTTATTATATCTGGGCTTGTTTATTTGAACACGTAGCCTTTTTGGCATCTAGTGAGAGAAATGGAATCGTTCTGCTTGTCACTATTTGTAACTGACACAGACAGATGAACAAGGAGACATTATTTGAAATAAATTAACAACGGTTTTTAGACCAACTAAGTGAAATTGGATCATTTCACCAAAATGATTCCTCATGACGCAGAAATGTACCAACTCACAGTAGTTGAGAATCACTGGTCGAAAAAACACAATTTGTAAAGTATGACTGTATGAGTAGTAGTATGACCTTTCATTCAAAATATATCTAATGTCCCAATTGCAATATTATGGACTTGATTCATGTAAAATGAAGCTGTAGCTTTGATGAATCAATCACTGTTGTGATCTTTTCTTCTAATTTCAGTTATGTGACAGAATTTATAGACCTCGGCAATGTATCTGCACTAAGAACCTTCAGAGTGCTCCGAGCCCTAAAAACCATATCAGTTATACCAGGTAATACACAGTTCCAACCCGTTTGACATCTGCTGTCATTCATTCCAGCTGTGCACCAATTGAGTAGCCTCATCCATGCAGGTCTGAAGACGATCGTAGGAGCTCTGATCCAGTCTGTGAAAAAGCTAGCCGATGTGATGATCCTGACCGTCTTTTGTCTCAGTGTGTTTGCCCTCATTGGCCTGCAGCTTTTCATGGGGCTTTTGCGACAAAAGTGCGTTCGCAGCATCACACACTGCATCAATTCCTCTTACAGTCCGAATACATCTTTCATCTGCAACAACAGAACCTGGAGTTCCAGGGAAGACTTTCTCACCAGTGAAGGTAATTTCAAACCGTTATGTTGTGATATACTGATTTCTCTGGATAAAATATGACACTTAAGTGAATCCTCTTTTTGTTCCCATTTCCTTTAGATAATTTTTACAAAGTTGAAGGAGCAAAGGATGCTTTGATATGTGGATATGGCAGTGATGCAGGGTAAGTTGAAACTTGTAAATCATTTGCATGATGTTATGTAATAGTAGAACATCTAGTGGCTTTTGATTACATGCGTGTCATGTTTATGGGCCCCAGGCTTGGTGCAAATAGTCTTTACAGAACCAGCACAAAGAGATAGAAAAACGAGATCTTGTGGCACTATATTTTCGTCCACGACATAATGTATAGAGGAGTGATCTTGTCAGAGGGACTTGGGGGTGGGGTGGGGTTGTGAGGGAGTGTTATCGCGTGAGAGGCTATGCACAAGACGACATGCAGTGTGGATTATCACCATAGTACCACTGGCACCCCGCACCGAGAGGAATGGAGATGCCAGCTGGAGAGAGAGGAATCTTTGGGGATTTCATCATCTCAAAAGCTCCACGTAATGATGAGGTTGAACCAGAGTGGACTGGATCAGTGGATCATTGGATTGATTGATTGATATTCTGCTGCTGTGATTGTGAAAAGAAATTTTGCAGTTTGAGTTCTTTTAAGTGCATTGGACCTAATTGCAAGCACACAACACACAGCTATTACTCAAACAAAATTGGTCCATAAGCAATTTAAATATATGAGGTATCAGATGTCATGAGAACACATCAACATGTGCAATGATCCTACCTGCAGTGAAGGACTGTTTCTGGTGTCGCACTGTGCCAGTCACAGGAAATGTGTGACACCATCCAAATATTGCTACTCAGCCTACATACAGAATAATCCTATAAATCTGCAAAGGCTTTTGAAACAAGCACAACTGGATGACTCTCCCCATGCCAGCCCCAGTTCAGGGGTTATAATGAACTAAATACCCATCTGTGTCAATCTGAATTCCTGCTTTCACAAATGCCTTTTTTTTTTTTTTAGGTGAATCGAATCTTTTTCTTTCATGGAAGTTCTGAACACGTACTGTATTTTTTATTATCTGATGGTGGTTCAGCCTGAACATTTGCCATGTTTTAAATAAGCAACAACAAATAATGCATCTGATTCCATTTTAATCCATGCAATTTAAATGTGGCATGAGATTGACAGAGTTGATCAATGAACTTATTGCATAATGGTTCTTACTCACCTTCCCATGGGGCTCAGCGCCTGTGGGAGGTGCCATAGACGTCGGCTGCAAAGTGAGCTGGGTGATGGCTGAAGGTGGGGACCTTTGCCGTCCAATCCCCAGCTACAGACGATGGTTCTAGGTGTGTGGAATGTCCCCTCTCTGACATAGAAGGAGCTCAAGAGGAGGTGTGAGCTCAAGAGGTTCCGTCTACATATAGTCAAGTTAGACTCCACACACGGCTTGGGCTCCGGTACAGTATTGGTCACCTTGAGAGGGGTTTGACTTGCTTCAACGCTGCAGTTGTCCACGGTTAAGAGGGCTGAACAAGTGGGGGTATACTTCTTGCCACTGTGGTTCACACTGTGGTTAAAGGGTAGCCTAATCAGCAGTTCAGAGTACCTGCCAGTTCATTTTTGGAGTCCCCCGAGGACGTGCTGGAGAGTGCACCCACTGCAGACTCCATGGTTCTACTGGGGAACTTCATTGCTTACGTGAGCAATGACAGTGAAATATGGAAGGGTGTGATTGGGAGGAATGGGCCCCTCCTCAACAGAACTTGAGCAGTGTTTTGTTACTGGACTTCAGTGCTGGTGGCACGGTAGACGACTGGTTTGAGCATCTGCCTCGCAGTTCAGAGGATTGGGTGTTCAAATCCTGGCCCCGCCTATGTGGAGTTCGCATGTTCTCCCTGTCCCTGAATGGATTTCTCTGGGTTTTGGGGGGGGATCCTGAGGCGTTCCCAGGCCAGCTGAAGATGGAGACTTTGCAGCGTGTCTTGGGTCGTCCCCGGGGTCTCCTCCTCCAACATGCCCAGAACACCTTACATGGGAGGCGTCCAGGAGGCTTCCTAATCAACCCACCTCATCTGGCTCCTCTCAATGTGGAGGAACAGTGACTCTACTCCTAGTCCACCTGGATGATGCTTTTCAACTTAAATCCAAGGGAGAGCCCGGACACCCTGTGGAGAAAATGAATTTTAGTCTCTTTTATATTTGGGATCTCCTTTCCTACCCTCACCTATGATCATGACCTACAGCTCTAAACCATAGGGAGGGTAGGAATATATATCGGGAGCCTTTTGGCTTAGCTCCTTCTTCACCACAATGGACACCACAACAAAGTCCACATGAGTGCAGACGCTGCACCCATATGCCTCTCAATCGCCTACTCCATTCTTCCGTCACTCATGAAAAAGAGACCAGGATACTTGAACTCCTCCAGATGTGGCATGATCTCATCCCCCACCTGGAGAGGCCATGGCACCCTTTTCTAGATGAAGACCATGGACTCAGATTTGGAGGTGCTAATTTTCTTCCCAGCCACTCCACACTCGGCTGTGAACCACTCTTGTGAGAGCTGGAGCTCACAGCTTGATGGAGCCAACAGAACCACATCATCTGCGAAATGTAGAGATGAGGCCATCAAAACGAATCCCCTCTACACCTCGACTGTGTCAGAAATGATGTCCATATAAGTTATAACAGAATCGGTGATAAAGGGAAGATTTTTGTGGAGTCCAATCCTCACCGTTAACAAGTCCGGCTTATTGCCAGCAAAGTGGACCACACTCCAATACTGCTTGTACAGGGACTAAACAGCCCCATCAGTGTCCAGTTCTCCTTCGCAAGGAACATGATCGAATGCTTTCTCAAAGTCCACAAAACTCATGTAGATTGGTTGGGCAAAATCCCACGCACCCTCGATGACCTTGCTGAGGGTGTAGAGCTGGTCCATTGTTCCACGGGCAGGACAAAAACCATCCTCATCCTTCTGAATCTCAGAGGGAACTTCCCAATGGACCTTCCTCTCCAGCATCCCTGAATGGACCTTACCAGGTCGGCTGAGGAGTGTGATCACCCAGTAGTTGGAACACACCCTCAATCCAGAGGCACTGTCCTGGATGTCCACACGATGTTGCAGATGCGTGTCAACCCGGACAGCACCATAACATCCAGAGACTTTGGGAATTTCATCGACACCGGGGGCCTGGCAACCTAGGAGATTTTTAACCACATCTATGACCTCATCCCCAGAGATAGGAGAACCTGCATTAGAAAGTCCTGACTATGCTTCCTCATGGGAAGGCATGTCTGTGGAATTGAGCAGGTCTTCGAAGTATTCATCTCGGATTCACAAAGTCCCGAGTCAAGGTCAACGGTGCCACATACCCAGTTTACACAGTGTTGATGGTGCACCGGCTCCCCCTAGTGAGATGCTGGATGATGGACCATAATTTCCTCAAAGCCACCCAGAATTCAATTTCCATGGCCTCACCGAACACCTCTAATGCCCACATTTTTACCCCAGTGAACATCAAAACAGCGTTCTGCTTGGCCAGCAGGTATCCAGCCTCAGGAATCCCACAGGACAAAAAGGGCCAATAGTACTCCTTCTTCAGCTTGATGCCATCCCTCACTGCTGGTGTCCGTCAACAGGTTTGGGAATTGCTCCCACAACAGGCAATGACCACCTTTCAGCTCTAGCTCTGGTCATCCAAGAAAAATGGTCCACTCAACTGAATATCCCTCATCCTGGATGTGGGTGAAGTTCTGCCAGAGGTGGGAGATGAAACTCCTTCTGAAAGTAGATTCTGCCAGACAATACATTTGTGCTTGTCAGGTCGGATCAGCATCGTCCCCCACAATCAAACACAAGCCAATTGGACAATTCGTGATGAGCACAAAAGTCGATTTGTCCCATATGTGAGATGGTTATCCTCACAAGAGTCACAGGAGTGCTGGAGCCTACCCCAGCTATCTTCGAACAGGAGGCGGGGTACAATCTGAACTGGTTGCCAATTGATCACAGGGCACATAGAAACAAACAACCATTCACACTCACGATCACACCTAGGTTCACTATAGTCTCTATTTAATGCATGCAAGTCTAGGAGTCCCAGTTAAAGCTAGTGCCCCCAAACCTGACCTTCAATATGCGTAAAGAAAGATCGCAAATTTGTCACACCACTACTAAGAATGATCTTGCAATAGAATACTCCTGTTTTGAAGCAATGTTTTTTGTTTGCTTGTTTTTAAAGCTGACAAAGGCTTGAATCTGTTGTTTTTTTAACATTTTGGCGAGTTAAGTATTGCTTGTGTGTGGAGTTAGCTCAAGACAAATTCATGAACTATCATCAAGTGAGATGTTTAGTTCAGTTTAGTATTGTGGCGAAAAGCAAAACAACCAATGTTAACATCCATTCATTATCTGAGCTTCTCCTCACAAGCGCCGCAGTAGTGCTGGAGCCCATCCCAGCTGTCTTCGGGCATAAGGTGGGGTACACCCTGAACTGGTTTCCAGCCCATCGCAGGGCACATGGAGGCAAACAGCAGTCGCACCGCAGGGCAATTTAGAGTGTCCAACTGACACATGTTTTTGGGATGTGGCTTCAACACAGTTCAGTGGTGACAGTTCAAGGAATAAAAGCAAAAAATAGAGTGATACCATTGCCTTCAAGTAACCTTTTCAAATATTTGATTATGCAGTACAACCCTAAAGGTCAAATATAAAATGTTCCACAGAAAATAGAAATAGAAACTATTCATTCCAGGGTTTCATCATAAAAACAATATTAAATGTGCAGACAGTGTTTTATGATTTAAGTTTATTTAAGTCATCTCATACAAGTGTAAAGAATGTGTGTAAAAATACAATGCATAAAATAACAAAATATATGCTTATTCTCAACTTTACGGACAATTAACAGGCACTTTGACAAACGAGCAGAAACATAAACAAATCCATATTTGTATGAGTATTGTTATAGATATTCGATCTGGGTAGGGAGTTGAACATTTTAAACTCAACTGAGATCTGATAAAGACAGCAATACAGCGGTTTTAATTTAATTATTATTTAAGGCATGACGTTGGAGGTTATTTCCCCGTTTCCATGGGGATCAGTCAGGCTTGAATGTTGTTATTTTAATCTCTCCCCCCTCACCTATCCTCCAAAAAAGCACAGGGACTTAATCTCCTAAGAAGTAAAATCTGACTCAGTGACTTGTGTTCATTTCAGAGGGAAAAGCAGATACGCTTAAGGGCATTAAAGGGGAAACAGCATCATTTTAGGTCAGTAAGATCAGACCGATCCAGCTGTTCTACAGTTTACCTACAAGTTACTGCTGTGCTGTTTTTGTTGATTGTGCTCACGCCTTTTCTGGAACAAGTTCACTGGCACGCATATCAAGGTTTTAATCTTTCATTCTGTTTTGCTTGTGTGTCTTTAAGACTGTGTGGAAAAAACAAGAGTGACAAAATCTCCACATGCAAATACTGTATGAGCATACTGTTCTTTTTTTTATGTATTACAAGTTGACAAAAAAATGGCAAAAGCAAAGCCTGGAAAATACTGATATTTTTTTGTCCCTTTGTTATCCTCATTGATAACATATTTTATGAACAAAGTGATCATCAGCTACTGTGTTATTTTGACGGAACTTCCTGAGGCTAGCTGTGGAGACAAGATATTAAGCAGGTCAGGATGGAGGACGTAAAACATAGAGGATGCTTAATCTTTTGAGTGTATTCCAACAAGTAATCCCTGAGTAGATTTCCAAATTAAAGCTTTGGATAGGCTATGACACAAACACACGCAGACAAGCCTGCACAGATACTACTAGGCTACAAGAGTGCACATTCAACGCAGGGTCAATACACATTCGGTTATATATATATATGTGTATATATATATATATATTATATATATATATATATATATATATATATATATATATATATATATATATAAACAAACAACCCTTTGCACTCACAGTCACACCAAAGGGAAATTTAGACTTTCCAATTGGTGTTGCATGTTTATGGAATGTGGGAGGAAATCAGAGTGCCCAGAGAAAACCCACGCAGCCATGGGGAAAACATGCAAACTCCACACAGGTGGGGCCAGGATTTCAACCCACTGTACACCTTTCACAAAGTGTATGTTCTCATTTTAATCTTTGCACCACTTTTCATGCTTCTGTGACAAATCATCAGTTGGTACAAAATAATATACGTAGAGCCCCTTTGAAATGTGATCTTGAAAAATGCTAAAATATACAGTTCTGTATATCCATTAATTCATCCATCCATTTTCCATCCTGCAAAAATAAGCATTATTCTTTTGTTGCAACAGAACATTTCCTAAAGGTCTTTGTAATCATTAGATTACAGGTTTAACATAGGATCTATAGGAAATCTGTGTGTGTGTGTGTGTATATATATATATATATATATATATATATATATATATATTACATAGGCAGCACGGTGAAGCAGCTGTAAAGCGTTGGCCTCACAGTGCTGAGAACCCGGGTTCAATCCCAGGCCTCCTTTATGAAGTTTGCATGTTCTTACCGAGCCTGCATGGGTTTTCTCTGGGCACTCTGGTTTCCTCCCACATCCCAAAGCATGCAACATTAATTGGACACTCTGAATTGCACCTAAGTGTGATTGGGAATGCGGTTGTTTGTCTCCATGTGCCCTGCATATTGGCTGGCAACCAGTTAAGGGTATACCCCGCCTCCTGCCCATTGACGGCTAGGACAGGCTGGAGCACTCCCGCGACCCTTGTGAGGATAAGCGGCTAAGAAAATGGATGCATGGATGGATGGATGGATGGATGGATGGATGGATGGATGGATGGATATTATTACCTATATACAGTAACTTGTTGTCGAGAAGTGTATGTAGTAGACTGGTATTTGTCCAATGTTACCTCATTTCTGGTCTCATGTGTTGAGAATTGCAGCAAAGGTAAGAGATGATGATGACGATGATGATGATGATGATGATGAAGCCTCTTGTGTCCTCACTATTGCATATAAGTGAGCATTCCCCCCCAGCCGGCTGGTTGTTGCTGAGATGTCCAGCTGTTCTCACAGGAGCGCTCTTTGCCCAGCTGTTTCACAGTCATTATGAAATTGTTCTGCACTCAGATTGACATGGCAACCCGGCCCGTTCTCTGCTGCCAGACCTAAATATTTGCTGTAATGCCACCATGGTGACAATGAAGAACAGAAATGGAGGCAACGACCTGAAAAATATTTGAACCTCTGTTTGACATCCATCTGGCTTGACATATAATCTCTTTTGCTGTAGTGCATTTTAGTGCAGCAGAGTGGGATGAATTTCAAGTGCCCTCCTCAGTTGAAATAATAGTGATGATAACAGTGATATAGACTTACTTAGTCGCCTGCTTCTCTCTGCTGCCAAGTCAAAGGCCACAAGGCTGAATGTTGATGTTTTTAACCCCGTTACAGCGGCACACACGATATCATAGATACGGTATACTGTATCTGTGCCAGATGCTTTTGATTTAATTGTGTGCTGGCTTTGCAAATCCAGACTGTCCTTTAATAATTTCTATGTACATTTCCATTACAGGAAGTGTCCAGAAGGGTTTGACTGCCTAAAGGTTGGAAGAAATCCAAACTATGGCTACACCAGCTTTGATACTTTCGGCTGGGCTTTTCTGGCACTTTTCCGTCTCATGACACAAGACTACTGGGAAAAGCTATTTCATCAGGTTCATTTTCGTTTTTCAATTCATCATTATTCTACTAATCTAAACTGCTCAGTCTAGTAAATGTAAAATCAATCGTATATTCAGGCCTTGTTGACACAGTGTATTGTGCTGTAGATTTCACCCACTCATAAATTGCCCATTTAAAAGTAAACATCTGAAATTCATTATTTAAACTCTGCAAATTTATCCTGAATGGATTTGTGTCTTTCCATCTTCAAGACTCTTCGTTCAGCTGGAAAGACCTACATGGTCTTCTTTGTACTGGTTATTTTCCTGGGCTCTTTCTATCTGGTCAATCTGATCCTAGCTGTTGTCGCCATGGCCTATGAGGAGCAGAATCAGGCGACCATTGCTGAGGCCTGGCAGAAGGAGAGGGAGTTTCAAATGGCCATGGAGCATCTCCGTCGTGAGCAAAGAGTATGTGCTGAGCAAACAGTCGGAGAGGATTTGCATGTCGTTACGTTTTAACGTAGTTACTCTCTGTGTGAAGCTGGCAGCAAAAAGGCAAGTGCAGGATACCGACTCCATCTTGTCCCCGGAGTTGTCTCCATTCTGTGCCAAGTTAGGAAGTATGAGGCGTTGCAGCACTAAAAGGAGGCGATCTCACAGGACCTTATCAGAAGAAACTGCAGAGGAAGTTGAAGACAAGCTTGACCCACTAGATGAACCAAAGGTACCTCATGCAGCCAATCTGTGCACTGATTACTAGATAAAGTTCCAAATACAAACATATCAATTATTGTGTTTAAATTGGTTATTATGTGCACCACTAATTAGAACACATTTATCTGTCTGTGTAGCCTCCTTTGTCTCCCCTGCCAGCCCACCCCCTTCTGGCCACCCTCTCCTCTCACCCTCTGAGTACCAGGCGAGGAAGCCAGATTAGCATCTTCAGCTCATTCCGGGTGCGCAACAACTCCGAGGCTGACTTTGGGGATGACGAGTACAGCATCCCTGGGGACGCTTTTAGAAGCCGCACGAGTTCAACTGCAACACACTGGAAGAGGAGAACAGGCAGTGTGAGGAGCCACTGCTCCCAAGTCTTCACCCCCAGTCTCACCGTAAATGGACGGCTCAACGTTTCCCTTGACCACAATGGAGTCATTATAGGGGGGCCACAGACCCTTAGCTCCCTGCCCGCTTACAGCATGGAGAGGATCAAGGAGGACACAGTGAGGGCTTTCTTTTTTGTTGCCGGGGAGGTGTACTTTGGTGTAAAAGCTGCCACATTTTGATTTTTGTGCCACCGTGTTTGATGATTTTGTGGAGCAAGTCAGTAATGCAGGGGTTTATTCTTGGATATGCTCTTGGCAGAGTGATATTCTGATGTCAGAAAGTCCATCTATACGAGTGGTCTCAAACTCTTGGCCAGGGAGTTAATTGAGGGTTGCGGGATGATATCAGAATCAGAATCAAAATCGTCTTTATTGGCCAAGTATGTAACAACACACAAGGAATTTGTCTAAGGTAATTGGTCCCGCCTGAGTATGGCAAACATGTTGAGTGCGAAGAACAGAACAAATGAACTAACAAGAATGAAGGACAATAGACAGTTAATTGGGGACTAACAGGGAACTTTTTTTTTCCTTATAAGAACTCACAGTTGTGCAAGGTTGTGTGAGGATGCATAATCTCCTAGCATTTAGAGCAGTTAGAGAATTCATTAGAGGGATAGTCCAGTGCAATGACATAGGTGCAAAGGGTCGTTACTACTGTCCCACTTGGCATTGTTGCTAATATTTAGTGTCCCCTGCACTTTTTTTCTGACTCATTAAATAAAGCATTGGCCTCACAGTTGTGAGGACCCGAATTTAAATCCTGGCCCGGCCTGTCTGGAGTTGGCATGTTCTCTCCATGCCTGCGTGGGTTTTCTCCGGGCACTCCGGTTTCCTCCCACATCCCAAAAACATGCATTAATTGGAGACTCTAAATTGCCCCTTGGTGTGATTGTGAGTGCAAATTTTGTCTATCTCTATATGCACTGCATTTGGCTGGCAACCAGTTCAGGGTGTACCCCGCACCCTCTCAGAAAATGGATGAATGGATTATTTTAATACTTGAAACCCTTTTGTGTTGATTACTATGTGTGACACAGACCCCATATCCAGCGGCCTGTTACAAACTGAGTTTGAGACCACTGGTCTGAACTTCTGCCAACTGGGATCACGTTTAAGGTTCAGTGGAGGTGATCTATTGTGGTTTTGATTAATTTGTCCAGGGTATCTGCAGGAAAATCCTCAGAAGTGGTGGATGGATTTATTTAAACTTCAAACCCTCTTAATCATTGTGGAAATAAATAAATTGAGAATGCACTATTATTACTATTATTATTATTATTAATGTGGGTTTCAAAGAACTTTCATTGGAGGAGATAAGGATGCATGACATTCATGGACATATTTAAGTCAGTGGGGGTTTTCACCAGGTCAATCTGTATTTAATAGGGTTCAATGCTCCGGTCATGCACAGTTGCTCTGTCCATTTTAAAATATGGAGACATCTCCATACATGATTATTACGACGCTTTTACAGAGAATGAGAGAAATCACTTTGATTGGACTGGATTGAAGTCATCTTTAACTACTCCCAGACCAGTGCAGACATCCCACATTTAAATACGCCAGTCAGGGGTGGAGCCAGGGGGTGGCCAGTTTGGTGTTCACCGTATCATGTCTGTTTTTGTTGCTAATTTGGGAATTTTTGTTTTGTTTGTAAAGTGCCTAAAGATACCAACAAAAAAAGGGTAGCATCTACATCCCCCTTACCCTTGTTGATGTTTGGTATCGAGGTTGATAATTAATTCATCAGTTTCAACCCTCCCCACTGGCAAATGGTTTCAGAGGGATATCACCAAAATGTTGGTCACCCTACAGAATATTGACTGGCTGTGCCAATGTCACTGTCTGTACCCTGGTCCAGAAAATTACCAAAAGTACATCTAGTCCGCCTCCTCATAGAGTTACGGCAAGTGCAGCACTGACATTGCGCTTGTCATAAATATAGAGCCATGAGTATCTATTGTTTACTCAGTAGAAGTATTATAGTATCTTATTGGTGTGATTAAAATCTGCCCCACAGAAGCCCACCAGTGAACGGGACAACATCCAAAGGCCTCTACTTCAGCCATCTCCCACAGTGACTGAACATCCTCCTGTATGCAGAAAAAGAGGACTAAGCTCTGTCAGCTTTTTCAGTGATGCCATGGATGGTTAGTTTTGATAAAGTATTCTCTCTAGTAAAATGTTCCAATGTTAATTATTGGTACTGCAGTATCATGAAGAAAATGACTAACATTTCACTTTGGTTTTGCAGAGCTGGAAGAGTCCAGACAAAAGTGCCACCCGTGTTGGTATACCTTTGCCAAGAAGTACCTGATATGGGACTGTTGCACCTGGTGGCTGAAACTGAAGGAATGGGTCAAGTTGATGGTGATGGATCCTTTCCTTGACCTTGGTATCACCATATGTATTGTGTTGAACACCCTTTTCATGGCCCTGGAACACTACCCCATGACTGAGGAGTTCAACACCATGCTCTCTGTGGGAAATTTGGTGAGGATGTGTTTTTTCAGACAGTTAAAGATGGGGAATGTATGCTAAATTGACTCATCTAACAACATATCCATAAGGAGCTAATGCTATATAGATGATCTTTTAGCATTTAGTTTGCATGGATGATGATGGTAAATGCAAAAAGGAGGACTCAACAGAAAACAACGAGGGAATAGTTAATAGCAAATTGAAAAATTGAAAAGGTTGCCGCTGATGAGTAGAATTTCATTGACTACTAACTACAGGATTAATTTAACCACTCGTAAATGCTCACATTGCTAAAATTGATATTTTCTTTCTTCATCTTCCATAGTAATGATGCTACATGTACATGTGCTCTTAGGTGTTCACAGGGATCTTTACTGCAGAGATGGTCCTGAAGCTGATCGCCATGGACCCTTACTATTACTTCCAACAGGGCTGGAACATTTTTGACGGCATCATTGTTTGCCTAAGTCTGATGGAGCTGGGGCTCTCCAATGTTGAGGGGCTATCTGTTCTTCGCTCCTTCAGACTGGTAATTCTTTCTTTGAGTTCTGCAAGAACTATTGTACAGTACTGAGTTTATTAAATTTCCTCATTTAATAATTGTGCAAATGCAATATAAACATTTGGATTCACATGATGTTATTAATTTACAGTAAACATGAGATTGCACAACTGTCTAGAGTAGTTTTTCATCTGGCATTAATAGTAAAGATCGAAGTTGTTCCAATGTCACGTTTTCTCAACCTTGTTGTCTTGAACAGTTACGTGTCTTCAAACTGGCAAAGTCTTGGCCCACCCTAAACACTCTAATAAAAATCATTGGCAACTCAGTCGGCGCTCTGGGAAACCTTACACTGGTGTTGGCCATCATCGTCTTCATCTTCGCTGTAGTGGGCATGCAGCTGTTTGGCAAGAACTACCAGGACTGTGTGTGCAAGATCTCTCATGACTGTCAGCTTCCTCGCTGGCACATGAAGGACTTCTTTCACTCCTTCCTGATTGTGTTCAGGGTGCTGTGTGGCGAGTGGATTGAGACCATGTGGGATTGTATGGAAGTAGCTGGGCAACCTCTCTGCATCCTGGTGTTCATGCTGGTCATGGTCATTGGGAATTTGGTTGTGAGTACTTAAATCTGTCACATTTTCGACCCATCTGTGTTCTAATGTACCAGCTATCCTGTTCAGAGAAGCAGGAGCCTATCCCTGTTGACTTGAGAGGCAGGGTGCTGCTCACTAGTCAATCGCAGCACAAACGTATTTGTACAGACAAACAGTTAAATTGCCAGGTTTGAGTTTCATGAATGTTTTTTGATTGTGAGAGGAAATTTATAACCTGAAGAGAACTCATAAAAGCACAAGAATCTACAGTAAATGCTAGTACCACTCTGCTATGCATCTGTAGACGCTATAACTGTTTTAAATTAACTTTCATTGGGCTGTGAATTATGAAATGATAACATGAGAATAACCCAAAAACATCACTCTTCACAATCCATGATGTTGGAGAAAAAGTCAGAAAAACAACAAAAAATAAAGTAACAGAGATGACAATAAAGTTGTATTATAACTATAAACACTGTGTTCCCAATGTAACTTTCTACGTGAAGTACGTCATCCCAAATTTTAAGATAAACAAGTTTAGTTCATTAAACCAAGTTCACCATTCCAAAGTTAAACTACAGTTGTTCATAGTACATTTTAAAAAATCTTGCTGCCATTTTTATCCTCAAAATACTATCTTTTCCCAATTGTTGCCACCCATTCAGTCCACACGAGGAAGCAGCTGCAACTTTAATTCTACTGTCTCAAAAACATGAAAAGCTGTTGTTTGAATGGTATTTTTTTTCCTTTTTTTTTTTTTTTAAAGAGGAATTCAAACAATCACAGGACTTTATGTGTCAGTTTTAAATAAAATTGTTTTAACCTGGACCCAAAAGCAGAGATAGATGAAGCTCTTGGTAGGGGTTTCTTGGGAGGGAGCGTGAGGTCAAGAATTCCAGGGCGTGATATTGGTCTTTGGGAGCAGGGACTGTGTAGGAGGCTGGAGCATGAGCAGGCAAGTGCCCTTGGTAGAGTCCGGTTGGGGCAGGCAGCGTAGCAGGAGAAAAATGTAGGGATAGAATACGTAAGTAAATGCAGAGATAATCAATGAGCTTGCCTGGAGTTCAGAGGCTTAATGGAAATGAACTAGGTAAGAATTTTGTGGTCCGTCTAGATGATGAAAGGACTGCCAGACCTGTACAGAACTTAGCATTTGTAAATCAAACACCGGAGAACGGTTCAATGAAAACTGGAGACAAGAACCAAGGTTCTTTCTCGGGGAGGGGGACTTGGGGGGTGGGAATGGTGTCACGAGGAGTGTTCATGGGGGTTCCAAAAGGTCGGGGTTGCCAAGGTGTATCAGAGCATATATGAGGAATATTTTCTGTGTGAGAATGCTGACTGAGTCCATTATTTCCTTGAGAATTTTATCCTGTAGTCCAATGTGGGCGCCTTAGTGAATTAACACTTCCATCAACACTTGAGAAGTAATTGGGTCCACGATGGCCAGAATATTCCAAGATGCTCATAAACCAGATGGTTTTAAATATGACTGAAAAGCAGAGTCAGACAATTGGTAGGGATTCATTTGGAGGGAGCGTAAGGTCAAGGGTTCTAAGGCACGATATTGGTCCGTACGAGCAGGGATTTCACAGGTGGCTGGACCATGAGCAAGAATGAGCTGGGCGCTGTAGCATGAGACACATGTAGGCACTGGAGAAGAAAGACAAAATGAAAGGGTATGTAAATGCACAGATACCAAGTTTCTTTTGGCTTGTCCCATTACAGGTCACCAGAGTGTGGCATCTCAGATGAACGCTTGTATTTGTTTAGCACAGTTTTTACACTGGGGACCTTCCTAACACAACCCCTCTTGGGGAGTAGAGGCCCCAGTGAGATACAAACTCACGACTCCTGGTTTACCAAACCAATGCTCTAACCACTGAGCTATGGGGCCTCTGTATGTAAATGTACAGATAATTGAATAATTTTCTTCCAAAAGCAAAAGCATGAGCAAGGAGTCAGCTCCTCAGCTGGTGTATCACGAAGGTGCACAAATACTCTGGTGCTGGAATTCTGGAACTGCCAGGCTAAAATGCAGGTAATCGTGAAAGCTGATTGAACCCAGGTGCTGAGGTGAGGAGGTGATCAGTGCTGGAGAGGGAGGGATAAAAGAGGAACAAAGCGCCGCCCACACTCTGCAAGGGAGATTCAGGCTATTTATCATGACAATGTAGTCTTTAATGTGCAAACAAACAATGTCACTTAGTCATACACACAATTATTGACTTACAAATACTTTTAAGGCTAGCCGGTTCTTTAAATCAATGTGCCATTTTATTTTTTGCTGTTGAATTCCATTTATTCATTATCTATAATCGCTGAGGATTCCAGAGAAAGGAATCTCATATTTTTGTGTAAAGTTTGTCCACTTGGTTCGATGCATCAATGTTTTTTCTGCTCAGCTTATCCTCACAAGGGTCTCTGGAGTGCGGGAGCCTATCTCAGCCATCTTCAGGCAGGAGGCGAGGTACAGCCTAAACTGGTTGCCAAGGAACATATAAACAAACAACCATTTGCACTCACAATCAATTTAGTCTCTAATTGTTGCATGTTTTTGGGACATTGGAGGAAACCAGAATGCCCGGAGAGAACCCACGTGGAGAACATGCAAACTCCACAGAGCCAGGGATGAGATTTGAACCCCGGGCCTCAGAAGTGAGGCAGACACTCTAACCAGTCGTCCACTGTGCTGCAAGTTGAAGTCCGTATTGGGTTTTGAAACCCAGTGGGTGGCGGCACGGTTAACAATTGGTGACTGCATCTGCCTCACACTTAAAACTCGGTCTTGGCTGTGAGGAGTTATTTTCTCCCATGCCTGTGTGGCTTTTCTCCCTGTAGTCCGGTTTCCTCCCACAGCCCAAAAACAGTTCATTGAAAACTCTAAATCGGTAGGTGTAAATGTGTGAATGGTTGTATGTTTAAATGTCCCCTGTGATTGGTCGGCGACCAGCTCAGGGTTCTCTCACCCAGAGCCGGCAGGAATCGGCTCCAGCAAACCCGCGACCCGAGTGAGGATAAGCTGTACAGTAAAAGGAAGGCTGGATGGAACCAAGCACACGAACCTTAGTCAAAAATGTCAGATTTCTTTCTCGGGAATCCTCAGAGACCTTCTCATAAAATTCTTGAAAATTATCATTGGATGATATTGTGTCATTTAGGGAGGGAGAGGCAGTCGTCCTTCTCATCATGCAGTCAGTTGAAGCCCTTTTTTTCCCACCAGCCATGCATCACATTTTGATGACCTATGTGGCCATGTGACTGTTGGTGGCTGGGGTTGCCAAATACTGTTTATCCTGCGTTTATCCTCCAACATATGACACTCCTTTTCAGTCTGTTTTGGCCTGTTTTGTCTGAGGAAACCTTGCGCTCTATTGAATGAAAATGAAATGTTCACCCATAATATGGACGAGTTCATGAATTACACAAGACTGCATTAAGATGTCCATGTCCATTTCCGCTTATGCTCACAAGGGTTGCGGGTTATCCCAGCTAACATTGAGCGAAAGGTGGACTACGTAAAAATGACTGCTGTTAAATATCTCCTCACACTTGAGTGTAACTTTCAAAAGTAATGAGTTCATGTTTTGGGATACCAACCCCATCAGGAGTAATAAGATTGTATCGGTTCCTGAGAAAGAACTACAAGGCCTGATGTTTACCGGTACTCTTTTAATGATTGTTTTTGAATGTTAAGATGAAGGTTTCAAACAACAAATGTTACATGATATGATTAATAGATGGAGAGTCTTTGGAAAAATACAAATGTTGCTGGTCTTGGGTTTGTCGGATTTAAGTGTGTTCCAGAATCTCTCTCAAACATTAAGACTGTGTTCTGGATGGATGGTTTCTTTCGGCTTGTCCCTTTCGGGGTCGCCACAGCGTGTCATCTCAGATGAACGCACATATATGTTTGGCACAATTTTTACGCCAGATGACCTTCCTGACGCAACCCTTCTCAGGGAGTAGAGGCCCCAGTGGGATATGAACCCACAACCCTTGGTTTACCAAACCTGTGCTCTAACCACTGAGCTACGGGGCCTTTTAAGACTGTGTTCTGGAAAGATTATTATTATTATTATTAATATCTGATTACTATACTGTATATTTGAAATGTTTTTGTGGTCCTAGGCCTCTCCTCAATGAGGAGTGCTGATTCCATAGAATGAGAACATGGCCTATCAATAATCAGTGGGAAAAAAAGTACCTGTATAACTTGTGATTTTGGATATCTTTCCTTCTGTTTAAACGTGGAATAGTTTGATAGACTCGTTCCAACTGTTCTGCATGAGATTTCAAACCAGATAGTCGGGATGACAAAAACAAATTTTGTGCTCTCCAAGTCACATAATATACAGTGCAATACAGAATAGTACAGTACTGTTCAATATACCGTGTGTATTATGAGCACGTCATGTAAACTGCTGTGCCTCATGTACAGCATGGCTGAATGCTTTAGCATCTGCAAAAGAGTTAAGCCATATGAGTGAAATTGTGACCTAAGTGCTCAACTAAAAATCAGCCAAGGCCATATAGTATTTTTGCTGTCATTTCAGCCTTTACAACAGACTTTCATGCACAATGGAAAATACTTTGCAAAATATGCACGCTATCAGATTGTTCTGTAAATGACTTTTGGTGCCAATGCAATGTACTTTATTTGGATACTTATTTTGTCCAATTGTGTCCTGTAAGCTAACATGAATGAAAATAGTTCTGTACAAACTAAGATCAAATCACAGAAGTTTTTGTCGACAACAGTAGAAGGATTTTTACTCAGTATAATCACATAATTTAAATTGGTATTGATAGAACTGTTGTAGATACAAATGGGTATGCATTAAAGTTACAATCCAGGAATGGAGAAATATGTTAGAATAGTACAGGATATGTATGATGGCAGCAGAACAGCGGTGATATGTGCTGTAGGTGCGACAGAAGAGTTTAAGGTGGAGTTGGGACTGCATCAGGGATCCGCTCTTAGCCCCTTCCTGTTTGTTGTAGTAATGAATAGGCTGACAGATGAGGTTAGACTGGAATCCCCTTGGACCATGATGTTCGCATATGATATTGTGATCTGCAGTGAAAGCAGGGAGCAGGCGGAGGAACAATTACAAAGATGGAGGCACGCACGGGAAAGGAGAGGAATGAAGAATAACCGAAGTAAAACAGAATATATGGGCATGAATGAGAATGGGTGGAGGGGGAAGAGTGAAGCTCCAGGGAGAAGAGATAGCGACGTTGGACGACTTCAAATACTTGGGGTCAACAATACAGGGCAATGATGAGTGTGGTAAGGGCCCAAGCACGGTGTAACAGTTGGCGGAAGGTGTCCTGTGTTGTATGTGACACAAGAGTCTCTGCTCGGATGAAGGGTAAAGTGTATAAAACAGTGGTGAGGGCGGCCACGATGTACAGATTAGCAATGAAAAGACAACAGGAAGCAGAACTGGAGGTGGCAGAAATGAAGTTGTTGAGGTTCTCCCTTAGAGTGAGCAGGTTGGATAGGATTAGAAATGAGCTCATTAGAGGGACAGCCAAAATTGAATGATTTGGAGACAAGGTTTGAGAGAGCAGACTTCAATGGTTTGGACGTGTCCAGAGCCGAAAGAGTGAGTATATTGGTAGAAGGGTGCTGAGGAAGGAGCTGCCAGGCAAAAGAGCGAGAGGAAGACCAAAGAAAAGGTTGATGGATGTTGTGAGGGAGGACATGAGGACAGTGAGTCTTAGAGAGGTATATGTACGAGATAGGCTTAGATGGAAAAAGATGACACGCTGTGGTGACCCCTAACGAGACAAGGCGAAAGGAAAAGAAGAAGATTGATAGAACTGTTGTAGAATATAGTCTGGTTGTTAAAATATTTATTTGTATCACATTCTCATTATTTACACACAATACAGTGATGCATCGATTACAACATATTTTATTAAATAACAATCCATTTGCCTGTGACTGGCTGGCAACCAGTTCAGGGTTTACCCCGCCTCCTGCCCGTTAACATCTGGGATAGGCTCCAGCACTCCCTGCGCCCTTGTGAGAATAAGCGGTTAAGAAAATGGATGGATGGATAATCCATTTGTCTTATCCTCCATTTTATTGTTCATTTTGTGTAAGACTTCAACAGAATTAGAATCATGACGTTTTGCTTCCTGCCAGTTTTAAGAAATAGATATTTTGCAAATCCATGCAATTCATCATCAAATACTATTTAAACCATTATGGTGAAATCTGAGCTTTATTCACACAACACTTACAATGAATTATAACTGCTTTGGTTGAGCAAGGTTATGAGTGTAGAATTATGGTTGTGCTCTCTTTACCGTTAAATGTTTATTTGCCCCACTGTTAATCCCATCATCTCAAATAAATCTGATTTGTCGAATTCAATTAGCTTCAAAATTCCTCTCAATTTACTGTACTTACCATTATGATTGGGAAAACAAATTTAACACCTAATTAATTAAAAAAAGACAATGCTGTTTAAGAAATAGAGTGCCACGATACATTACTGTATTTGACAAGTTTTTGTCAAATCCATGGTAAATTTAAACCAGTCCAAGATCAGGATTTTCAAATACTTGGAAGCCACACTTTATTACTTCTTGTCTGGACCTGCGAGATTGGACTAGTGACTCTATTACCTTGTTAGAGCAAAAACCATATGATGACAGTATACCTTGTTTAGAGAACAGAAACGTCTTCTGTGCATAAATCGTGGGAAAGCTGTTTATCCAAGAGATTATCCCGTGTGCTTAAGTGGTGATAAAGGCAAAGGTCATTCATCACTAATCAACTGCTCATGCTCCCCATCTCTGACTGGCTAAAGTTGATCCTTGTGCACCAACTGTGCACAATCACATGCAAATGTGCATGTGTACATACAGTGCAGTGTGTTTTTCCTGCTGATGCTCTCTAAGCTTGTAGACAGATTACTTGGAAGTTGGATGTGAGGAAACTTGACTTTACAATAGTTGAAATCAAGCACAGGGAGTCATATGGAACACTGTCTTGGTGTAAAATATCCAGTATTGATCTAGTAGATACCAATGGATATGCATTAAAGTTACAATCCAGGAAGGGAACTTTGAGATACAGATGGTGGTAGACTTTGCAAAAAGGATGGAAATGGCAGTGAACACTTTTTTTCCACAAGAGGTAGGAACATAGGTTGACCTACAAAAGCGGCAGTAGAGTTATGCAGGTGGATTACATTTTCTTCAGATGATGTCAATTTATGGTAATATAATCAAATAACTAAAATATACCTGTGAATAGTTTCATTTATCCAGGTAATGTCATTCTCAGGACAATGGCTCAATCATGGGTTGGAATTTTCTGTTTGTCTTAGAGCCAAAAAGGAAAACTAAAATATTGCCTAGTTTCTCAAAGAGATTTATTTTACCATTTGCCGTAGCATTGTAGATGAATCATTTCAAATTAAATGAACTAATAGTATGGTATAGAGCGGTATAGTTCGGCATTTATGGTACAGAGGCAGCATGAAGGCGTATGGGGCATGAATGTCTGCCGACAGTCGAAGGTCATGGGGTCATATCTCACCACTGGTAAACTGGCTTCCTCTCACATATCAAAATCATTCATGCAAAATGGATGTGTATGCCTTTAATGTCACAACTGTTTGATGGATTTTGATGTACTGTTAATAGGCGAGTTACCTTTGGGTATCGATAAAGTGATGCATAGTTCTGAAATAACAAGTTTGCTCAAATTACCTTTAAAGCGGTCTATAGATAAAGTTTGATCAGCCAGGTAAAGTTTTCAAAGAGACAAATAGAGAAAAGCACGCCTACACAAAAAGGCCTACAAAGAACAATAGTAGTGCAATATTTTTACGAATTTATGAACGTTTATGAATATTATAATGTTACATAAGAATTTGTTTTTAATCTATATTATGTGGACTAGGAAGAAAGTGGCAGTGCAAAAATATACATAGCGTGTTAGTTGCAAAATGTGAGTGTAAATAGGACCATGTACGGTAAATGACTGGTGACTAGCTTCTCTATGACCCTGAGAAGGATAAGTGGTAATTGGTTATATAAATGTAAAATGTGACCCACTGAATACTTAAACCAGACACTTCTGCACAGCCCTGGAGACATTTTTAGAACAGCATGGTCAAAAGCAGTGTTCCAATAAAAACAGCGAAAGAACGCATTTCAACTCATCTCTGTTATGTAGAAAAAGTTTTCCTTCTATGTTCTTGACACTACCAAATACGTATTTGTTGTCTGCCAACAGGTACTAAATCTCTTCCTCGCCTTGCTACTCAGTTCTTTCAGTTCTGACAACCTGTCAGCTCCGGATGAGGATGGCGATTTGAATAACATCCAGATTGCCATCGCTCGCATCCACTCTGGTCTCTCTTGGTTTGCCACAAGTATCATCCACCTCTTCAACCATACTTTGAAATGCAGACGGAAGAAAGCCAAAGAGACCTGTAAGGCAGTCAAGCTTGTTGGCAATCATCTGGAATGCAACGGTGGAATTTATGGATGCTATGGAGAGAAGTACATCATACCGGAGGAGGACAGCTATATGACTAATCCAAATCTGACAGTTATTGTTCCAATCGCACCTGGAGAGTCTGATGTGGAATTTATGGAGGAGGAGGATATATCAGAGTCATCAGAGGATGAAGACAACAAAGTAAGTTTGACTAATTTGTTTTGCTCTTTCCTACTCAATAAACACTGAGATGATCCTCAACCACATTGAATTGTGGCAACAAAGAGAAAAGAACTATGAGCAACAATATATCCACTAATTTAAAATTAATAATAAGAGTGTGATTTTTATACTATTTCTCGACTTTTTGTGGGTAGCATGGTGGCGAGTGGTTTGCATCATCTACCTCAGAGTCCTGAAGGTTGATTTTTGTTCTTAAGCCACAGCAAAAATGTAAGCTTGTGCTTTTTCTTTTTCACATTATTCTTTTTTGTAAGTTTTTTTATGAGCAATACCTGTTTAATTGTTTACTGAGAAGTATTACAAAGAAGATAAATGACTCATTTGCACAATATACAAACTCAAATTTCAATGAAGTTGAGAGATTGTGTGAAATGTAAACAAAAACACTGCAATGATTTTTAAAATCCTTTCCAACCTATATTAGTTTGAATACATTACAAAGATAAGCTATTACATGTTGAAACTGATCTACTTCAGGTTTTTTTTTTTTTTGGGGGGGGGGGTGGAAATATTTTGAGATTCCTGAATTTGATGCCAACAACACGATTCCAAAAAGCTGCAACAGGAGCATATTTACCACTTTGTTACATCAGCTTTCCTTATAACAGCACAATTAGCATTTAGGAACTGAGAACACGAGTTGTGGAATTTTTGGGGTGAAACTCTTTCCCAGGCAACACGGTGGGCGACAGGTTAGGACATCTGCCTGACAGTTCTGAGGACCCAGGTTCAAATCCAGGCCCTGCCTCTGTGGAGTTTGCATGTTCTCCCTGTTCTTGCGTGGGTTTTCTTTGAGTAGCCCAGTTTCCTCTTACATCCCAAAAACATGCATGATAGGTTAATTGAATACTCCAAATTGCCGGTGTGAAGGTGAGTGTGAATGGTTGTTTGTTTATATCTGCCCTGCGATTGACTGGCAACCAGTTCAGGGTGTACCCTGTCTCTCACCCAAAGAGAGTTGGGATAGGCTCCAGCACGCCTGCGACTCTCGAGAGGATAAGCGGAACAGACAATAAATGGCTGGATTGAATTATTTCCCATTCTTGCTTGATATACAATTTTAGTTGTTGAACAGTCTGTGGTCTCAGTTGTAATATCTTGGACTTCATAATGCCATACAAATTATGAAGTGAGACAAGTCTGGACTGCTGGCAGCATATCTTGTACACACTTTTTACTGTTTTACTGTGAAGCTAAAATGTAACATGCAGAATGTGAAGAAAATAAGTATTTGAACACCACACTACATTGCAAGTTCTCCCACTTAGAAATCATGGAGGGGTCTGAAATTTTCATCATAAGTGCATGTCCACTGTGAGAGAGATAATCAAAAAGAAAAATCCAGAATGTAGGATTTTTTAACAATTTATTTGTGTGATACAGCTTGAAATAAGTATTTGAACACCTGTCTATCAGCTAGAATTCTGACCCTCAAAGACCTGTTAGTCCGCTTTTAGAAGTCCACCTCCACTCCATGTATTATCCTGAATCAGATGCACCATGTGTGAGGTCAATCTCAATCGGAGTGGAGTCCCATGCAAGATATCACCTCGTGGGGTCTCAATGATGCTGAAAAAGGTGAGGAAGCCACTTCACACTCGGTTGTGAACCGCTCCATTGAGAGATGGAGATCACGGCTTGATGAAGCCAACAGAACCACATCATCCACAAAGAGCAGAGATGAAATGCTGACACCACCAAACCAGACACACGCTACACCTCGGCTGCGCCTAGAGATTCTGTCCATAAAAGTTATGAACAAAATCAGTGACAAAGGGCAGCCTTGGTGGAGTCCAACTCTCACTGGAAACAAGTCCGACTTATTGCCAGCAATGCAGCCCAAACTCTGACAACCGTTATATAGGGACCGAACAGCTCGTATCAGGGGGTTCGGTAAACCATACTCCCGAAGAACCCCCCCTAAGGACTCCTCGAGGGACACGGTTGAACACCTTCTCCAAGTCCACAAAACACATGTAGACTGGTTGGGCAAACTCCTCTGCATGAATCCTGCCGAGGGTGTAGAGTTGGTCCACTGTTCCACGGCCAAGACGAAAACCACATTGCTCCTCCTGAATCCGAGATTCGACTTCCTGATGGACAACTCCTCTCCAGTACCCCTGAATAGACCCCTGAATCATCCCAGGACTACACGAAAGGACTTGGTCAATGAACTGGAAAGAGCAGGGACCACGATTTCCAAAGGGACTGTTGGTAATACACTAAGAGATCATGGTTTGAAATCATGCATGACACGGAAAGTTCCCCTGCTTAAACCAGCATATGTCAAGGCCTGTTTTAAATTTGCCAATGACCATTTGGATGATGCAGAGGAGTCATGGGAGAAAGTTTTGTGGTCAGATGAGACCAACATGGAACTTTATGGCCATAATTCCACTAACCGTGCTTGGAGGAAGATGAATGATGAGTTCCATCCCAAGAACACCATCCTTACTGTGAAGCATGGGGGTGCTAGGATCATGCTTTGGAGGGGATTTTCTGTACATGGGACAGGACGACTGCACTGTATTAAGGAGAGGATGACCGCGGCCATGTATTGTGAGATTTTAGGGAACAACCTCTTTCCCTTAGTCAGAGCATTGAAGATGGGTCATGGCTGGGTCTTTCAACATGACAATGACCCGAAGCATACAGCCAGGAAAACCAAGGAGTGGCTCCGCAAGAAGCATATCAAAGTTCTGGTGTGGCCTAGCCAGTCTCCAGACCTAAACCCAATAGAAAATCTTTGGAGGGAGCTGAAACGCCGTGTTTCACAGCGACAGCCCAAAAACCTGAGGTAGAAAATATCTGTTTGGAGGAGTGGGCCAAAATCCCTCCCCTGCAGTGTGTGCAAACCTGGTGAATATCTACAGGAAACGTTTGACCTCTGCAACTGCAAGCAAAGGCTACTGTACTAAATATTAACATTGGTTTTCTCAGGTGTTCAAATACTTATTTGCAGCTTTATCACACAAATAAAAATCATGTAAAATTGTCTCCATTATCTTTGTATTGTATTTAATTAGGTAGAGGTTGAAAACAGGTCTTATTTCCATTTTACACAATGTCCCAACTTTATTAGAATAGTTGTTTTCTACATTCACTTTATACTGGAGAGATACAATCTGAATAAGGTGACAAAAAAGAAATAAATAAAATACATCATACTCAAAAGAGACAGTGAACATTATGTCTGTTTAATTTATGCAGGTCACTACAGTCGTGTTTTGTTTTGACCAAGGAATTAGAGGATGGAAAAATGCCTGCGTCATCATGGTCAAGTTCCAAAAAATTTGCAAATCGAACAGGTTAAAGAAATACAGTAGTTCCATTTCTCATACAGTGTTTATGACACTAACCAGAATTACTCATTTTGAAGGCCCAGGGAAAATTACTGTAGATGCACTGTATCACATGGGTTAAAATCTATCCATCCATCAATTTTCTACCGCTTTTCCGGGTTAGGTCGCGGGGGAAGTAGCTTCAGCAAGGATACCCAGACTTCCCTTTCCCCAGCCACTTCTTCCAGCTCTTCTGGAGCGATCCCGAGGTGTTCCCAAGCCATCCGAGAGACATAGTCTCTCCAGCGTGTCCTGGGTCATTCCTGGGGTCTCTTTCTGGTGGGACATGCCCGGAACACCTCATCAGGGAGGCGTCTGGAAGGCATCCAAATCAGATGCCCCAGCCACCTCATTGGCTCCTCTCACTGCGGAGGAGCAGTGGCTCGACATTAAGCCCTTCCCGGATGACCGAGCTTCTCACCCAATCTCTAAGGGAGAGCCCGGACACCCTGCGGAGGAAACTCATTTCGGCCACTTGTAACCGGGATCTTGTTCTTTCGGTCACAACCTACAGCTCATGCCCATACGTGAGGGTAACAACGGAGATCGACTGGTAAATTGAGAGCTTCGCCTTTCGACTTACAGTAGCTCCCTGTTCACCACAATGGACCGACACAAAGTCCGCATCACTACAGAAGCTTCACCTATCTATTTGTCGATCTGCTGCTCCAGTCTTCCCTCACTCGTGAACAAGACCCCAAGATACTTCATCTCCTCCACTTGGGGCAGGATCTCATCCCCGACCTGGAGAGGGCACGGCACACTTTTCCGACTGAGGACCATGGTCTAGGATTTGGAGGTGCTGATTCTCATCCCAGCCGCTTCGCACTCGGCCTTGAACCTCTCCAGTGACAGTTGGAGATCAAGGCTTCCCCTATGCTTCGGCTGCGCCGAGAGATTCTGTCCATAAAAGTTATGAACAAAATCAGTGACAAAGGGCAGCCTTGACGGAGTCCAACTCTCACTGGAAACAAGTCCGACTTATTGCCGGCAATGCAGCCCAAACTCTGACAACGGTCGTACAGGGACCGAACAGCTCGTATCAGGGGGTTCGGTACCCCATACTCCCGAAGAACCCCCCAAGAGGACTCCCCGATAGACACGGTTGAACGCCTTCTCCAAGTCCACAAAACATATGTAGATTGGTTAAGCAAACTCGCATGCACCCTCGTGAATCCTGCCGAGGGTGTAGAGCTGGTCCACTGTTCCACAGCCAGGACGAAAACAACATTGCTCCTCCTGAATCTGAGATTCGACTTCCGACAGACCCTCCTCTCCAGTACCCCTGAATAGACCTGACCAGCGAGGCTGAGGAGTGTGATCCCCCTATAGTTGGAACACATACTCCAGTCACCCTACTTAAAAAGGGGGACCACCAGCTCAGTCTGCTAATCCAGAGGTACTGTCCTCGATGTGTACGTGATGTTGCGGAGGCGTGTCAACTAGGACAGCCCACAACATGCAGAGCCTTTAGGAACTCCAAGCGAATCTCATCCACCCCTGGGGCCCTGCCACCAAGGAGTTTTTAACCACCTCGGTAACTTTACCCTCAGAGATAGAAGAGTTCGCCTAGGAGCACACAGATTAGATTCTTCATGGGAAGGTGTGTTGGTGGAATTGAGGAAGTCTTCAAAGTATTCTCCCCACCGACTCAAAACATCCCAAGTTGGGGTCATCAGTGCCCCATCCCCACTACACACAGTGTTGACGGTGCACTGTTTCCCCCTTCTGAGACGCCAGACGGTGGATGAGAATATCCTCGAAGCCGTCTTGAAGTCGTTCTCCATGGCCGAACACATCTCAAAAACTCCTCCCACACCAAGGTTTTTGCCTCAGTGACCACCAAAGCTGCATTCCGCTTGGCCAGCCGGTACCTATCAGCTGCCTCGGGGGTCCCACATGCCAAAAATACCCAATAGGACTCCTTCAGCTTGACAGCATCCCTCACTGTTGGTGTCCACCAACGTGTTCGCAGGTTGCCGCCACGACAGGCACCAACCACCTCATGGCCACAGCTCCGGTCGGCTGCCTCAGCAATGGAGGCGCGGAACATCGTCCACTCGGACTCAATGTCCCCCGCCTCCTCTGGGACGTGATCAAAGTTCTTTCAGAGGTGGGAGATGAAATTCCTTCTGACTGGGGAATCTGGCAGCCGTTCCCAGCAGACCCTCACAATACGGTTGGGCCGCCATCTTCCCCCACCATCGGAGCCAACTCACCACCAGGTGATGATCTGTTGACAGCTCCGCCACTCTCTTCACCCAAGTGTCAAAGACATGCAGTCGCAAGTCGGATGACACGACCACAAAGTCGATCATCGAACTGTGCCCCAGGGTGTCCTGGTCCCAGGTGGACATGTGGACACCCTTATGCCTGAACATGGTGTTCGTTATGGACAATCTGTGATGAGCACAGAAGTCCTGTAACAGAACACCACTCGGGTTCTGATCAGGGGGCCATTCTTCCCAATCACGCCCTTCCATGTCTCAGTGTCATTGCCCACGTCGGCATTGAAGTCCCCCAGCAGAATGATGGAGTCCCTAGAGGGGGCACTCTCCAGCACTCCCTCTAAAGACTCCAAAAAAGGTGAGTACTCTGAACTGCTGTTTTGGTGCATAAGCACGAACAACATTCAGGACCCATCCCCCTACCTGAAGGCGGAGGGAGGCTACCCTCTCATCCACCGAGGTAAACCCCAACGTACAGGCCCCAAGCCAGGGGGTAATAAATATACCCACACCTGCTCGGCATCTCTTGCCGTGGGCAACTCCAGAGTGGAAGAGAATCCAACCCCTCTCAAGAGGAGTGGTGCCAGAGCCCAAGCGGTTCGTAGAGTCAAGTCCGACTATATCTAGTCGGAAACTCTAGACCTCACGCACCAACTCAGGCTCCTTCTCTGCCAAAGAGGTGACATTCCAGAATGGACATTCACATACACATATTGAAAGCAATGCCACCAAGAGAACCAAAACAAAATGAAGAAAATGGATTGTTGGGAATATATGAATACAATTTCATGGAAGAAATGGAATTTACATTGTAAATGTATGTCAGTACTTTTTCTTATGTTTAGGGCAACAGACAAGGATTTGCTAGCCCTGGCAGCACATCACTGGATCCAAGACAAAAGTTATATTAGAACATGTCACTTAAGATAATCATAATTCTCCCTTTTGAGTGGTTCATATTTTAGATACCTTCCATCCACCCATTTTATCTTCACTAAGGTCCCGGGCGTGCTGGAGCTTATCCCACCTGAGTCTGGGGGAGAGGTGTTGTACATCCTGAATTGGTCTCCAGCGAATGGCAGGGCACACACAGACAAACAACCGTCTCCACTCATATACACACCTAGGTGCAATTTTCAGTTTTCAGTAACCTTTCAAGCAGGTTTTTGGTACCCAATGAAAAACCACACGAGCACAGTGAGAACATGGAAACACCACATAGGCGAGGCTAGATGCAAACCTGTGTCCTCAGAACTGTGAGGCAGATGTGGTAATCAGCCTTTTTTTTTTTTAACTGAAATTGTTTTGGAAACAGATCTCATTGGTTTGTACAGTCACACTTAATATCTTTATGGAGGTTGTCTGGTCTAAAATAGTACACTACTAACATTTGGCTCATTTTTTAAGCAGCCACAATACAATGTGCCAAATACGGTACTGCAAAATGTCATCCATCCATTTTAGATGTTGCTTATCTTTGGTTGCCAGTCACTCACAGGGCACATATCAATACAATCACTGAGCAGGAACTGATCCCACGCTGCCAGCGCCAAAGTCAGGGATGTGTACCACTTCACCGAAGAAAGCATTTTGAATATTCACATTGTATAAAAATGGTTGTTATGAGTCGTAATCTGAAGTGAAACCATGATGACTGTCTGAGTCATATCAAAACAAAAATATTGAACTATTCATTCATTTCCTAAGCTGCTTATCCTCATGAGGGTCACGGGAGTGCTGGAGTCAATCCCAGCTATTATCGGGCCCTCGAATGGTTGTCAGCCAATTGCAGGGCATGTAGAGACAAACAACCAATTGCACTCACAATCACACCAATAAATCCATGTTTTCGGCATGTGGGAGGAAACCGGAGTGCCTGGAGAAACCCCGCGTAGGCATGGGGAGAAATTGCAAACTGGGATTTGAACCCAGTCCTCAAAACTGTGAGGCCAATGCTCTATAGCTGCTTCACTATGTAGCCCAAATGTTGAACTAAAACAGTTAAACCAAACATGCCCTTTAATCCGTGGATACAAGCAATACTCTTTATATTGTGTTTTATTTCACTACAATATATCTTAATATTATTCATAAGTGAAATACAGGGTCAGTTTGACAGCATGAGAGGGGGCAGGGATGGTTATGATCCTGTGGATGCTTTCCGGAAACATAATCTGTTAATCTGTGGATCAGAAAAGGTGAATTTTGATGGAGACTATTTTCATGTACAAAAAAAATCCAGATGTTCTGTTTCCTATTTTCCTTTGTTTGTTGAATTGTAGAAAACATGTGAACAACATAGAGAATAGTACACTGTATGAGAGGTATGGCACTCATTCATCAAATATGTAGAATGACTAAGATATAACCGAAATTTAAAAGCATGAAATGCTAATGAATCAATTCTCCTGAAATGAAAGCATTACATTAATACAGTATGATGGAAAATATTACTTCCTTCGTCTGAACACCACCACTCTTCTCACCTCTATTGGCCCTACTACTACTATTTACCATTTCACTCTATCAATATGAGTTCTGTAAAAACGTCACTGGCAGTAGACTTTTGCACGGGATGGTGGCATGTCGATGTGGCATGTCGATGTGATGCTAGTCCCTGTCAGTGTTGTCAAGCACATATCACCAAGCATTGGATTATTCCCTCACTAATACAAAACGAGGTGGCACGGTGGCTCAGCTGTAAAGTGCTGGCCTCATAGTTCTAAATTCCAGGGTTCATATCCTGGCTCCGCCTGTGTGGAATTTGCATATTCTCCCCGTGCCCGTGTGGGTTTTCTCCGGGTACTCTGGTTTCTTCCCACATCCCAAAAACATGCAACATTAATTGGACTCTCTTAAATTGCGCCGAAGTGTGATTCTGAGTGCGGCTGTTGTCTGTCTCTATGTGCCCTACGTTTGGCTGACAACCAGTTCAGGATGTACTCTGCCTCCTGCCCGTTGACAGCTGGGATAGGCTCCGACACTCCCGCAACCCTTGTGAGGATAAGCAGCTAAGAAAATGGATGGATTGATAATACAGAACCTGAGCTGAGATTGAATGTGTGTGATATGAGATACAGTAAGAAGGCAAGTTTTGCTATTTTATCCATCAGTGTTACATTAAAAATAACAAAAGTCAAGGATTGTTGTAAATCACAATATATGTACTATACTTCAATGTGCTTTCCATTTGTATAAATAACTCCCACAATCAAACTCATGCGAGAGAAAAAGAGTCTGAATTAGGCATCAAAGGGGTATCTATCTAGCAGATGACATGATATTTCCCAATCAGACCCAAACTATTTTCCATGTCTAAATTGGGGAAATGAGTGATCCAATCAGAGGAAAGCTCTTTTAAATTTAGGTTGGAAACGGTAAACAGTTGACCAGATAGCCGTACGTAATGGTGTGAGATACAACTGTATCGGTCACAGACCTATTGATGAACCTGTGGCTGTCAATAATGTTGAATATTCGGATGGTTCTTCGGAACTTCCTCGCGGCCGGCTGCCAGCCCGGATCTCCGGGGGCCTTTGTTTACGCACTAATGTACCGCGTGTAGGCCTCCGAGTAGTCAGACTCCAAGTCATTCCCATCCGAAGAACCATCCGAATATTCAACATTTTTGACAGCCACAGGTTCAAATCTGTATGTACGTATTCCTCCATATTCCCGATAAAACGATACTTCTATTTCTTCATCAGATGAGGATAAATCCGAGAAATCAGCGCTGGCAATAACTGTGTAGGAATGTAACGGAGCCTCAGGTTGAGCACATGACCCGTCACATCCGCGAACGTAGGTCATGTGACTCGCCAAAATGTCAGCAACCAGGAACATTCAAAATTGCTGATATAAACAACCTTAAATATATAAAACAAAGCCTTCATTTTATCAGATTTCAGTCTCGAGGGAGATTATGGAGAACCTATAAAAAAATGGCAAATCGTGTGTGCAACTTTTTCTAGTTCATTTAATATTCCCATGTATTCCTCTCATAATCTTCTGTCTAGATTGTGCGGATGATCACTTCAAACCTTTTTATAGGATAGAGACTGACCTTTGTCCCTCAAATTGTATTAAATATGCTTTGCTTTTACAACAAAGTCAAATCTTATCAAAAGAGTATTAAGGTATAAAGGAGATTGAAAGGGCATACATGTAGGTGAGCTAGCTACAATGCATGGCAGTGGGTCAAAAATCCTGCAGCTGTTCTCCTTGGTAATAGACTTGCGTATTACAGTATACGCTACTTAATGGACGTTTATAATGTGAATATTATACATTATTTAATTCTTGCACTAGTGTGAAAATGTGGAAGCTTCTTTAATCACATCTCAACAATCTAATGACGTCCAACATTAGTGTATCAAAATTTCTTGCACAGGGAGTCCTTGGCTTAAGCCGGTCTCGACAGAAGACGTTTCGACTTTCCAATACCCGTCCCCATCCGCCATTTCTTCTGGCTAATGCTTGTCCGTGTTTGTGCGCCAGGAGTATCTTCACAATTTTTGCCCTCCTTTTTAGACATTATGGTCCCAAAGAAGAAAGCTGTGTCTTTTAGCAATGCTTCTGCAGCCAAAGAAAATCCATCACCATGGAAATGAAGCTCAAGATCATAAAACAATTGGAGAAAGGAGAGACACCAACAACACCAAAGCTACAGTCGGTCAACCGTGGTGACAATTATTAAAGACAAAGGCCATTTATTAGCACATGTGAAGGGTTCCGGTCCTATGTCGGATACAATGACCACAAAAAAAAGGTTCTTTGATACTTGTCGAGATAGAGAGGATTGAGGACCAGGTTCCTTCGCAATAGCTAAACACTGCCTCCCCTTCTTCTCCATCCACCTCTCAGCCGTAATGCTAAGTACATCATCTTGTTTATTTCAATGTATTTGTTTTTATACAAAGTATTTTGATGTAAATTCTGACTTTAATGATAGAATCCGACTTGAGATGAAATTCGAGTTACAGTAAGTCACTACTGTGGGATCGGATCTCAGTCGTGGACTGAGGACTCCCTGTGTTAGTTAGGCTATGGCGGCACGGTAGTACCGCTGTAAAGCGTTAGCCTCACAGTTTTGAGGACCCAGGTTGAATCCCAGCCCCACCTGTGTGGAGTTTGCATGGCTGCATGGGTTTTCTCTGGGGACGCTGTTTTCTTCTCATATCCCCAAAATATGCATTGATTGGAAACTCTAAATTGCCCCTAGGTGTGATTGTGAGTGCGACTGTTGTCTGTCTCCATGTGCCTCGTGATCGGCTGGCAACCAGGTCAGCGTGTACCTTGCCTCCTGCCCATTGACAGCTGGAAGAAGCTCCAGCACTCCTGCGACCCTTGTGAGGATAAGCGGCTGTCACGACCCATCGATATGGAGGGCGGACCCAAATGCAGGAATCGGGAGACGCAGAGGTAATTTGGGAAAAATGTTGATTGTTCCAAGGTCGGGGATCAGGCAGACAGTCAGGTCCAGCAGCGGTAGTCAGGACCTCGGGCGTAGAGAGCAGGTCCGCGGGCAGGCAGGAGTTGGTACATGGGAGATCGATCAAAGAAGGCAGGAGTGTCAAAGGAGTCAGGCTTACGGGGTCGGTCGGACAACAGGCGCAGGTCGGTACACACAGGTTCAAGATCAGAGATACGGGAGTGCAGGAGCGGGGCATGAGTCCCCTGGGTCCTATATCTTCCAGAGTCAATCAGCAGCATGAGGCGCAGGTGTGTGCCTCCTAATCAGTGCGACTGTGTGGGAACCCGCACAGCCCGGGCTGGACCGGCAGAACCATGACAAACCCCCCCTCTCAGGCACGGCTCCCAGATGTGCCTAAAAGACAGAAACACACACACATACCACAATTAACATGTCCAGGGACGTTGCAGAGGTCTCACTCGAGATCCCAGTGGCAGCCATATTGCCTGCAACGTTATTTATAGATGTCACACTGGGACAGTCACCAGGGAAAACATACTGTGCCACCTGCTATGGGAAACGAACAACAGAGATTTTTAGATTTTTCCGCCGCCCCTTCTGACACGGAAGCTCTTTCGAAGAAGAGAACATCTCACAATTGAGTGAAGTGTCCGGGGCCATATTACCCTCTTGTTTCGAGCCATATTTCGATGATATGTGGATCACTTCTAACTAACAGCAGACTCCCCGACAGTATGTATGACAGTATGTAGCATATTCAGGAGGACCCATGCTAGGCGAAGTAACAACTTCAGGGGTGCCCAGACACCGGTGGGTGGTGGGAGGGAGAGCTCCTTTCTCCTCTCGCACACGGCCAAACCACCTCCCCACTCAATCCACCTCCGTGGTGGCAACGAACAACGCTGGCCCGCGCACATGGACACATTTAGCACCCCTGACTTAGGTACTTTATTAAGTTATTATGAGGTAGATCTTTTGTTACTTCTGAGTAGACTATGTTGTCTCCCCAACTATTATTTTTTTAATAGCTCTGTACACACCTACCTGTCATTTGGAACCCACGAAGCTCTCGTCTTTTGCACCAGTGTAATCCATTTTTCACGACGAACTGGGTGTTTTGGAAACGTGTAAAGAGTGAATCCATCCTCCCGAGTGTTCGAGCAATATCCAGCTCTACAACAAGATGGCATTTTGGCTAACGCGCAGGAAAAAACAGCTACTTTCCCCCCGGTAAAACTGGTATGAAAACACGAACCCATCAGTGTGGGCGTCTTCCTGCTTCTTATTCAAAAGAGAGAGGATTTTCATGGCGGGAGATACAAAAATCCATATATGACAACATCATGACGTGTGGTGAAAAAACGGATGGATCCATCCAGGCTGCCTTTTTTTTAATTAAAAACATATTAAAACTCAAGCCTACGTGTCGGTAGACCCTTAAGCATATATTTATAGCAATCCCTCATACATTTTGGGGTGAGGTTCTGGACCACCCCTACAATAGGTGAAGTTTGTGAAGTCAGGACCACATCTTTTTTAAATTATTAAATATATTTTAAAACAGAATCAACCTCCTCAGACTCTTATTAATCTTCCCCATACTCCTATTAATGGAGCAATTTTGGACGTAATATCTCTGCGTAAACGTGAACGTGAAATATTAGTAACTTAAAACTGTCCACCCATTCCCAAGTTATAGATGTTTTTTTGCAGAGCCTTGAAATGAAGTCATTCAAATTTCCCAAGTTTATCTACCTCTCTAGCAAAAATGTCTGCCTTCCCTTTCAGCTCCAAAGCCAACGCTGTCAAAATTACAAATAGGTGGTCTCTCAACTGGGTCTCGTAGAACCCCAATTCCAATGGAGTTGGGACTTTGTATTAAACAAAAACGGAATACAATGATTTGCAAATCATGTTAAATCTAGATTTGATTGAATACACTACAAAGAAAAGATGTTCAATGTTCAAATGAATAAACATGATTGTTTTTTAGCAAATACCATAATTTCCGGTCTATAAGCCCTGACTTTTGTCACACGCTTTCAACCTTGCGGCTTATGCAATGATGTTGCTAATTTATGGATTTTTTTATAACGGCCGCCAGGGCGCTCGAGAAGATAAGGTAAGAGTGAGACAGTTGGAATGTACGTGTTGAGGAAGATGCAAGTTTAATGTAACTTCACACTTTGTGCATTAATAAAATTAGCATGAAGAGACCCTCATCATGGAAAATGCAAGATGAAATGCATATAACGCAGCTTCAAGTTAAAAGCAATCGAGCTAGCCGACAATGAAGGAAACAGAGCTGCTGAATTTGGCATAAATAAATCGATGGTGAGACACTGGAAACAGCAACAGGACGAACTGGAGCAATGTAAAAACACAAAAAAAGCTTTCAGAGGTAATAAAAGCAGGTAGCCTGAACCATGTTACTGCTATGTTACTGCCACATCTCAGTGACTTTTACCGGTATGTATTTTTTTACCCAGCCCTGTTTGTGCTGTGTTACTATTTGTCACGACCCATCGGAACGGGAGTAGGACCCAAATGCAGGACTCGGACGATGCAAGGTAGTTCGGGGAGAAACGTTTATTATTCTGTGGTCGGGGATCGGGCAGGCAGTCAGGTGCAGCAGCGGTAGTTGGGACGTCGGGCGAAGAGAGCAGGTGAGCGGCAGGCAGGAGTCGGTACACGGGAGAACGATCAAAGCAGGCAGATGTGTTAAAGGAGTCAGGCTTACGGGGTTGGTCGGAGAACAGGCGAAGGTCGGTACACGCGGGTTGTCGATCAGGGATACGGGAGTACTTGAATGGGACATGAAGCTCAACGAACTGGCCGGGACCAGTCGTCATCGGGGTCATATAAATACACAGGATAATTAGCCCGCATGAGGCGCAGGTGTGCGCCTCCCAATCACCGCAACCGCGAGGGCACCCGCACAGCCCGGGCTGGAGCGGCAGGATCATGACACTATTGTAGTCCTCTTGTGTTACTGCCGTGTCACAGCACTGTTTGGAAAGAAATGCTAAGGTATATTATTAAAACTTTGAAAACTCTTCCTGTGTACCGTCTTTCTTTGTAAATATCTCATATTTCAATGTGGGCACATGTGGCTTATAGACAGGTGTGGCTTATGTGTGTACAAAAGGATTTTTCCGTTAAAGATGTACTCGGTCAGGTTTATAATTGGGTGTGGCTTATAGTCCAGAAATTACGGTAATCATTCATTTTAACATTTTTATGGCTGCAACATATTCCAAAAATCTGAGACAGGTGGCAAGAAAGACTAGGAAAGTTGAGGAATGCCCATCAAACACCTGTTTGGAACATCCCACAAGGAAACAGGCCAATTTGAACCACATGGGCTCAGGAACACTTTAGAAAAACAGTGCCAGTAAATACAGTTTGACCCAACATCTGTTTGTGCAACTTAAACTCTACTATACAAACCAAAAGCCATTTATCAACCACACACAGAACCTCTCTGGGCCCAAGCACATCAAAGATGGACTGATGCAAACTGGAAAAGTGTTCTGTGGTCCAATGAGTCTATATTTGAAATAATTTTTGGAAATTATGGGCATCATGTCCTCCAGGTCAAAGAGATAAAGAACCATCTGGACTCTTATGGATGCAAAGTTCAAAAGCCAGGATTTGTGATGGTATGGGGCTGTGTTATTGCCAATTGCATGGGTAACTTACATATCTGTCAAAGCATAATTAATGCTCAAACGTACATGCAGGTTGTGGAGAAACATGTGCTGCCATCCAAGCAAATTTTTCATGGACGACCCTGCTTATTTCAGGAAGACAATGCCAAACCACATTCTGCACATGTTACAACAGTGTGTCTTTGTAGAAAATAGAGCACGTACTAGGCTGGCCTGCCTGCAGTCCCGACCTGTCTCCCATTGAAAATGTTTGGTGCATTATCCATCCATCCATTTTCTGAGCTGCTTATCCTCACAAGGGTCACAGGGAGTGCTGGAGTCTATCTCAGCTGTCAATGGCCAGGAGGCAGGGTACACCCTGAACTGGTTGCCAGCCAAGCAGGGCATATCGAGACAAACAGTTGCACTCACAATCACACCTAGGGGCAATTTAGAGTGGTTTGGTGCATTATGAAGCCTAAAATAGCACAACGAAGATCCTGGACTGTTGAACACCTGAAGCAGAATATCAGGCAAGAATGGGAAAGAATTCCACCTCCAAAGCTTCAACAATTAGTGTCCCAGCTTTTTTTTGGAATGTCCTATAGCCATAAAATTAAACGGTAATGATTATTTGCAAATAAAAGATACAATTTATCACTTTAAAAATGAAATCTTGTGTCTTTGTAGTGTATTGAACTAAACATAGGTTGAACATGATTTGCAAATCATTGTATTCTGTTTTTATTTATACAATATTTAATTTAATATACATTGAGGTAACCAATCAGAGGGAAAGGGGCAGTTTTCACAAAATATGGACAAAGTGGCTCCAAAACTGAGTCAAACATAAGTAGCTGTCACAGAGGCCTTTTCTGAACACTCGTATGAAAAAAAAGTGTTTTTGTTTCAATGAAATTGACACTTTTATACTAGGTTATACTGTTAGGAAGCCACTCTAGGGAGGTCTAAATGGACAAAATACTAAATAAACACTAATAATAAACACTTCAACTCACTATTTTCTTTTTTCTTTTTTATTTCTTCCTTTAGGGATGCTTCTGTCTTATTCAAATGCTGAGTACAGCTTTTATTACCAAAACGACTGGTGTCTGTATTAGGGCATCTTTGTCAGTACATTTTGCAACTTTTCTGGCCCCTCTAGTGAATTTTTACAAAAAGCAGTGAGTGACACATTTTTAGACTTTTTTTTTTTTTTGCAGTGTTTTAGAAGGCTTTTGGAGATTCTAGCGAATCCCGCATAAGCGGGAAATGCTCACCCCTGCATGTGTCCAGAGTGAAAATTAATGCTGCATGCAGAAAGCTACCACTGGCTCAATTTAACAAGATTCTCATAAGCAACGAATGTTATGTGATTGTTGGACAGAAGTGGAGAACGACTTGATCAGAGGTGGATTATTTGTTCAAGAAATAGTCAGATATTAGATTTACTTGATTGCATAAGTAGACCTTGGATGGACAAGTAGGAACTCCAGAGACCCATATACAGTGAGGCAAAAAAAAAAGTGTTTGGACAGGCATCCATTGTGTAAATTCTCACATCTAAAATGAGAGAGGTCTGTAATCATCATCATGGGCACACTTCAACTGTTAGAAGCAGAATGTGGAAAGAAAGATCCAGGATATCACATTGTATGATTCTTAAACAATTCATGTATTCTGGTGGAAAATAAATATTTGGACAACTACCAACCAGCAAAAATTCTGGCTCTCACAGACCTGTTACGTCATCTTTAAGAAGCTCTTCTAGCCTCCACGTTACCCTTATTAAATAATTGTAACTCTATATGTGTATAAAATACATCTATCCACACCCTCACACAGTCAGAACCCAACTTTCCACCATGGCCAAGACCATACAGCTCTCTAAGAACACCAGGGACAAAATATAGACCTCCATAGGGAAGGGAAGAACTACTTTACAATAGCGAAGCAACTTGGTGAGAAGACATCAACTGTTGGCGTAATTATTAAAACAGTGTTAGGTCAGGAACTATAGGAAACATTTGACCTCAGTACTTGCAAAAGGCTGCAGAAGGTTTCATTACAAACTATTGAGTTAAATTTTTGGATTGTCTTGAGTATTTATTTTCCACAAGAATATACATATACATATATATTGTTTCAAAATCATACAAAGGGATATCCAGAATTTTTTTTCCCCACAGTTGAAGTGTACCTACAGTATGGTCAAAAGTACATATCTTATATCTTTTTAAGTGGGACAACTTTCAGGGGTCTCAAACTCAATGTACCTTAGGGCCCTTAGAGTCTGACTGAGCCTGCGCCTCAGCCTCGGAAACACTTGCGGACAATTTAAATTATGAATAATTTTAAAAAAGACCATCTTCTCAAACATCTTTTTCATTTTTTAACACGAAAAAAGATAAGTGTAAACAAGGTATGTACAAAACTACTGATAAAACTCTCCATGGCAACACTGCTGTAACTTTCACTCATTGAAAAATGTTTCTCTGAGTGAGAGAGCCATACACCCCACTGTGATTGGTAGGTTCGTCAGCTCCACACATAACACTGTTAAAGTGCTATTCATATAAAACTTGAGGGCCGCACTAACATTAAACTTTCAGAGTAAGGTGGGGTCCACAATGTATCATCGTGGGGGCTACAAATGGCCCGTGGGCCGCCAGTTTGAGACCACTGACTTAGATCATCAGTAGCTGTCCAAATACTTATTTTCCCCACTGTATCGCTATACAAGGAAATAAAAAGGTCATTTTCATAATATTTTCCTTTAAACAAGCTTGTAAATTAAAAGTGATCACAATTTTCTTTGTAAAATCCACATTTTTCATATAGCTCTTGTCTTGGAATCCAGTTTGAGCCAGTATTTGATTGCGCAGTTATAATTTGTCTTGCTGTTTAAAGATATTGATGGTTTGGTGCGTCTGACTTTTCATACTTTGTAAGCATCTAGTCTATTCATCGTTTAGTTATGAATTGGTAACCTTGAAACCCGTATCTCCCAGGAAAAGATAAGCCTTTCAGAAGGCAGCACAGTTGATCTGAGGAAGCCTGGTGAGGAGATGGACAATTTGTCGGAGCTGGCTGAAGAGTGCATGGAGCCAGAGGAATGCTTCCCAGAAAGTTTGTAACCAACTTATTGTATCGTACATTCCAATTCGAGAGATATGACTGCAGTTCCACTGCTCAATACAACCTTTTTTTCCCTGGTTTTACATCATGTCATGTTTCAAAGTCGATGCTCTTTGTGCTTTCACACGTTTGCTCAGTTTGTGTGAAGCACTGCCAGTGCTGTGATATCGACATCAGCCAAGGTCTGGGCCAAGCCTGGTGGAGACTGAGAAAGACCTGCTACCAGATAGTGGAACACAGCTGGTTTGAAACCTTCATCATTTTCATGATCCTGCTCAGCAGTGGAGCTCTGGTACAGTATTTTGCCTCCTTTGTTTCTTGCTAACAGGATAAAATGTCATACCAATTAGATTTTGAAGTTTCGGTTGAAACGGCCATGGAAGAGTATTTGGTACTATCTTTTTTTCCCATTTTATAGCAACACATGCACAATTCTTAGCTGTAAATGGAAATGCTTTTCAAGTAGTGTACTCTGGGGTACGAGTTAAGTAGGTTGAGACCTCTAACCTGTGGCATTGTTCTAGTATTGTACCATGTTTGATCCTTTCAAGTCATCATACTTTTCACTTGTGTCATGGGCATGAGGCACGGGGCTGGACCCAAATGCAGGACTCTGAGGCGAGGACATGATGTTAAGCGGGGTTTTAGTCCAAACTGAGGTCGTATACCTATGAGCAGTCCAAAAGAGGCAGAAGCACAAAAAAGCTAGGCCATAGGCAAGATCCAAAAACATGAAGCATGTTCCAATGACAATGAGGCAACACCTGTTATGAGAACAAAAACGTAACAAGACTATGGGGGCACAGATATGCTGTGACAAGTGGATGCTCTACACAAAACCTGTGACTTACACACAGTAGCGGTCCATCCCAAAATGCAGTAATGCAAATGCAACGAACTGGCCAATGCCGATGACCCATTTACAATTTAGATGCCTGGTCTAATTAGTCTCCCAATGTGACACAGCTGTGTGCAGAGGTGGTATCGCCCAGTGCAGTGGTTTGGCCATGCCCCTCACAGGAAACACCGCAACACCAGTGGCTTGGTCATGCCCATGACAACTTGCATTCTGAAAAGCAGAATTACAGATCGTTACAGGTCTAAGTGGTTGTGACAAGCCACTTCTTGTTTGCACGTGGCATCTAATATCACTCTTTTCTTTACAAAAATGCAAAGGCTTAAAAATAATAAGAAGTCAGAACATTTCTAGATTGTTACTATCATGACTGACAGGCAGGAGTGAGACAGCAGACACGGTAAATTCTGACCACGTAGACTGTACGGAACGATTTTTTAAATATCAATTACAGAACCATTTCAAACATTTGTAAAACTTTTTAGGTACTTTGGCACCAACATGTAGAGTACATTACTCACTGAAAAATTTCAGTGTGTAGAGCAGAGGTCGGTAACATTTTCAACTGAGAGAGCCATAAAGGCCAAATATTTTAACCCCAACCCCACTAGAACAAACTGTCTACGTCATTTGTGTTGCCTCCCACACCAAACTATGGCAACTCCACTAGGACAAGCCTTCTCTGCACGACAGAAATCACATGTACAGTATGTCGTTATGAGGGCTCAGTGAGCCATATGCAATCACCAAAAGAGCCAGGTATGGCTCGCGAGCTATAGGTTCCCAACCCCTGGTGTAGAGCATAAAGATATTTCCTAGGTTTACATAAAAATGCTCCCAAGGTAGCTCTGTATAGAGACATGGGCAGTGAACCATGCAAAGTAAGATATGTTTGCGATATGGTACATTTATGGAATAGGTTAATAATGTCGGAGACTAGATTGGCAAACTTCATATTTAATTGGGATCGAACCAATAAATACATTTGGGGCATCTAGATGGAAAAAATATTGTTGATGCTAATCTCCAGTTGATCTATAGGAAGAGGTTGATATGTATTGGTGAAATTAAAGGACTTTATATTAAAATGGAAAAGTACAACTGGTCAAATGAAGTTTTCTAAAAATATAAGCTGAGGACCTATATTTTGTCAAAAGGTTATTTTGTTCCTGAGGCATACACTGTCACATTGAACTGGACCAGAGCTCGGAGATCACTGTGTGCTGAGTTGGGGGCCGCTACTCTGCCTCTGGCTCTGGAGACATTTATATAACGAATTTCATACACAAGATAAAGTGAATTTGCTTTACCTGATTACAAAAAAAAAGCAAGCATTTAAAAACAAACAAAAAAAGAAAATGAGATTATAATATTTAAAACAAAAATAAAAGTAAAATAAAATGCAATTAAAATAGCATAAACTGGACAAAATATTTAAAAGTAGAAATGCTCTAAAAAAAACATGAGAAAAAAGAAAGAGGTTTTAACTTGGACTTCAAAACATCCACACTTGGGACTGACCTCACTCCTGTTCGCAACTTAATCAATTTTTCTGCAGCATAATAGCTAAATGCTGCTCCACCGTGTTGGCTTTGGACTCTATGGTCCACTATTTGATCTGAGTCTGTCAATCTCAAGAGCCCAACTGGGTTTATAATCCATTAGCATGTCTTTTATGTATTCAGGGCCAAAAACCATTTGTTGATTTATAGACAAATTGGAGAACTTAACATTTATTCTAAAACTGACTGGGACCCAGTGTAAAGACTGAAGAATTGGAATAACATGTTCCTGCCTCTTTATTATGGTCAGAACCTGTGGTGCAGCATTCCGAATCAGCTGCAACTGTTTAATGCTCTTTTTGGGGAGTCCAGTCAGAAGACGATTACAATAGTCAAGTCTACTTGACATAAAAAGATGGATGAACGTCTGCTGGTCTCCATGGCACATGCAACCCTTCACTCTGGATATCTTCTTTAAATAGTAAAATGCAGTTTTAGTAAATCCTTTGATATGTCAGAATCTATCAGTACACAAAAGTTTCAGAACTGGTCTTTGTTTTTTTCAAGAATTGTGCCAGTTATATAATAGCAGATGTACTCTTTGCTTTATTGCCAAAAAACATTATCAGTTTTGTTGTGGTGTAGTTGAAGGAAATTTCGGCTCATCCAGTTATTGATCTGCTTCAGACAGTGACACAACACCTCAACTGAACTGTAGACATCTAGAGACAGAGCTACATATAACTGTGTGTCATCTGCATCGCTATGATAGTCAAAAACCAAAGTTCTTGGGTATTTGACTAAAGGGTAGCATATACAGACTGAACAGGAGCTGTCCAAGAATTGACTCTTGAGGGACCCCATCAGTCATTCCCATTCAATGAGATTGAACACTACCAATTCTTACAAAATAACAAATTTCCTCCAGGTGGGACCTGAGCCACTTAAGGACCGTTCCATTTAGTCCTACCCATTTTTACAACCTGTTCAGCAGTATATTATGATCTACCATATTAAAAGCCGCACTAAGATCCAATCAGACCAGAATTGAAACCTTTCTTGAATCTGTATTCAACCTTAAATAATTTAGCGCTTTGATAAGAACAGATTCTGTACTGTGCTAAGTTTGAATAGCTGATTGAAATTTATTAAAAAGTCCATTTAAGTTCAAGTAATTGCTGAGTTGATCAAAATTACCTTTCTCAACAATCTTGGCTCTGAAAGGATCTATAGCTTGCTAACATCGTAGCATCCAGCATTCTGTTTTTAAGAATAGGGTTAATGGCAGTTACTTTAAGAGCATTAAGAAACCCGCCAGACTGAAGTGAGCAATTGATTATTTTCTGCAAATCAGCTACCACACACTTCGGAATAGCTTTGAAAAAAATCAGATGATATTGAGTCAAGAGAGCCTGTTAACGGTTTCAGCTGCTGAACCATTTTATCTATGGTTTTTTGGTCAACTATATCGAATTCAGAAATGGTAATAGAATATATCCTGGGTGGCTTCAGATGTAGCATAATTTTATCATTTCGTGATTTTTGCCAATATTTAGCCTAATTTATTATTTAATTACAATAATAATTTGATCTCATATAAATATAATAATAATTATTTAATTTATTATGTATTATTTATTTATTATTTAATTTTGCCTAATATTTGTTCACGCAACTATAACAAGCCAATACATTTCATTAACCTGCTGTTAGGAGTTCTCAGGTGGGGTGAGGGCGAGTGGGGGCTTGTCAACCATAGCAGACAAAGTGTGAATGTTGTTGAGGTTCTTATCGTTACCAACACATCCTGTTCCTGAGCATAGCAGCCCTAAATTGTGGTGCCCCTCCACCGTACTTTAGAGTTGGAATGAGTTTTTGACGGTGGTGTGCTCTTTTTTTTCCTCTCCACACATAGCATCTTGCGATCCTTCTGAAAAACTCAACTTTGGATTCATCTTTTGACACAATTCTGTAGTTTGCCGGTAGTTTTATGGGACATCCCACCACTGAGTGGCAAACATCAAAGCAGTAGATAATGATACAGTACAATTCTACACCACTTTACCACAATGTTAAACATACTTTTACAGTATATAGTATGCTTTTGCAGAAGTAAATTTTTTATGTGTTTTGGATTAGTTCACGTTACATTTTCCAAAAGTGTACTTAATGTTGTAGCTTTCGACAGAACCTCAGACTGCTTTCTCTTGACCGCAGGCATTTGAGGATATCTACATTGAAAAGAGAAAAGTCATAAAAGTGATGTTGGAGTATTCAGACAAGGTCTTCTCCTATATCTTTGTGCTCGAGATGTTCCTGAAATGGATTGCATATGGCTTCAAGAAGTACTTCACCAACTACTGGTGCTGGCTGGACTTTCTCATTGTGGATGTAAGTGAATAAAAATGCTGTGTATACAATATAATTTGAGTTCAACTATGTCCCAGGCTGAATTTACATTGCAGCATGCATATTTTGAATGTTTTACTGTGGTACTTTTCAAGGATTTTTGAAGACCTAAACTGATCTACAAGAATTCTTCTGCTTCTTTTTTCCGATGTTTTTCTCTCACAGCAACATTTGGCCCACATTTAAGTATTTGATACAGTCATTTCAGACATTTCTTGAACACCTGCTTTGTGGGTTTATAAATAAATAAATGGATAGATAGATACATAAATAAAGTTGTGCCATCAGCCAAACTGCTGCGAGACAAGCAGTCCGTGGCCTCCCTTGACTTCCTCTGATTTTACCTGCTGTTACACAGATTGCTACAGACCGCTCTATTGTTAGGGTAAGTTGTAGTTAGCAGGTCCCAGGTATGTATGAGCTCCAGAAATGGAAGTCGCATCTGCATTACAAATATGTTTTTTTTTTTGTTTTGTTTTTTTGCTTTGCAATTGTTATGATATGCAAAGCCAATTATATACAAGAAGGTATTTTTTTCATGACAGAACTTAATCCTCCCCAGTTCATCAATTGATGAAACTTTGTGACTTTGGCTTTTATATCAAAACAATTTCAGTACCACATACTGTAAGGTTTATCTACAGAAGATCTTTCCTGATCAGTTTACCCGATTCATCCTGGTAAACATTAATACAGTATGGTTAGAGATTTCCACGTTGAACAATTTCAATTGGTGTTGAACTAATTTTCCGTTTGTTTATCATGATTGGCTTGCACATTTGCAAACTCATCTTTACTTGCTACAAAATTACATCTTTCCATGACTACTTCTCTGCGTGCTTTTTGTCGTTTTTCTGCCTGAAATTGGGAGTCGAGGACAGCCCTCGTTATGTTTAGGCGATTAACATTGAGTATCTTCTTTAGATATGTTGGAAAACACATTCCTAAATAGACTTTTATAAAGAAATTCAGATCATCGGGACCTTCTGAGTGCTAAATTGTTATAAAGAACCCATTAGCTCAAATTGGAAACAAATTTGGCTAATTTGTTAAACATTCTTTATAAAACTCACTCTATTTGATATATATCCATATGTGATATGCATATATAGTGGAGTATGCATGCATGGACACATTGTGCACATGTATGCATACTTGTCTGTGTTTTGGCATCTTTAGTCTCATTGCCATCCTTCCATTTTCATTGATAGCGATCACTCAAGGGTCATTCAACAGCGGAATGTCATTTTTGTTTTGTCTGTTTTGGATGTAGAATAGAGTGGAAGTCTCAGTGTTCTAAACGATGGTTCAACAACCAAACCAAATCTAAACCTCACAAATTCTATATTGTGTATTTTCCTAACTGTGGAATGTCCCAGAATCACAGAAACGTCAAATTCTTCTTCCCATTTTATTCCCCAAATGAGAGTTTGAGAGAGATGATTCTTTTTTTTTTCTCTAGTTTGATATCCAAGCGCTTGGCCACTTTTTCTTGACTACATTTGTATCTTACGAGACTCAAACTATTCCAATTGCTGTTGTAGGTATCCCTGATAAGCCTGGTGGCAAACTCATTAGGTTATTCCGACTTTGCTGCAATCAAATCGCTGAGGACCCTCCGGGCTTTGCGCCCTCTCAGAGCTCTATCCAGATTTGAGGGCATGCGGGTAAGACCAAAAACAAGACCTCTCATACTACATCTCTATACCGCACAAAGGGCGACATCATCATTTTCAGACACAAAAAAAAAACATTATCAGAAGGGCTAACGTGATGAAATTTTTAAGACAGGGTGATGATACAGTATATGAGACACTACAATGGCAGTGATGAGCATGTAAAAAATAGAGTTTGGATTAGCATCTATCAGAAAAGATGTGTCAAAAAAGTTCCAGAATTTTTCAATAAAGATATACACTGTACTATTTTGTTTTTCTCGTCTCACTTAAATTTGGCGCCATTTTTATACAAGTGAGCGACCAATATTTTGTTGTCTTTTGGCCTAATAGTGAGTGTTTGTTGCCACAACCAACGGCCATTAGAACAACATGTATGAGACATTTCATCAAACACAAATAACACCCTACTACCACCGCATTGACAACTACATCACATATTCATTCATGTATATTGATATATGTAATGAGCAGAAATGAATATGGTAGTCCCGCTTTGAATGGCATTGTCTTCTTTGTGTTGCTAACCAGGTGGTAGTGAATGCTCTCATTGGAGCAATCCCCTCCATCATGAATGTCCTGCTGGTCTGCCTCATCTTTTGGCTTATCTTCAGCATCATGGGAGTCAACCTGTTTGCCGGAAAGTTCGGAAAGTGTGTCAACAGAACGGGCTTCATCCACAGTTTCATAATAGTCAACAATAAATCAGACTGTCTGGCCATGAATGACACTCAGTACTATTGGACAAAAGTGAAGGTCAACTTTGATAATGTAGGACTGGGCTACCTTTCCCTTCTACAAGTGGTAAGTTTATTTGTAGAACTGCCAAACGTATTGATGAAAAAATCTGCAGTATATTAAAGTTTTGCAAGTGATATGTTCCCGTTTGGAGCCTTGTTCTCGTCATTGTTAAAACCCAGCGATAACTTAGTAATATAAAAACTACAGAGAATAGTCACAGAGAGACAAACACAGAATCGGTCACTGGCCACAGCATCAGGCACTTGTGGATCTAACAAAATCCACTACGGTTAAAAATCCATCCCTCCATTTACAAAATACCATCTCCTGTTGAAGGTCACAGTTCCACTGGAGCTTTTCCCAACTGATTTTAGGTGAGGGGTGTGCTCCACCCTCCTGCTCCTAAGACATTCACACTCACATTCACATCAATGGACATTTTACACTTTTCAGTTAACGCAACATGCTCGTAATGAATCATGGCCCCGTCTTTGTTATTTCAAACGCTTCTCCTTTTTTCCTTAAATACATCACTGGTCATGGCACAAGGCATTGTCCGGACAATAATGTTGAGAAATATTGCATTACAGGCTACTTTTAAAGGTTGGATGGAAATAATGCATGCAGCTGTTGATTCAAGAGGAGTAAGTACCTCCAAAGACAAAAAATATATAAACCGAAATGCAATCATCTGACTTGATGAACTTTTGGTTTTCAGGTAGAGGAGCAACCCATCAGAGAAATCAACCTCTACATGTACCTTTACTTTGTTGTCTTCATCATATTTGGCTCCTTCTTCACCCTCAACCTCTTCATCGGCGTCATTATTGACAATTTCAATCAGCAGAAAAGAAAGATAAGTATTATTGTGACTTGCATTTGATTTGAAATTGGAATTAGAACAGTTGTCACAAAACCCGCATACAATTTTTCAGGAAAAACCTTTTGGAATTACAGTACCCATACTTCTTCCTAAAATGATCAGAAAATTAATTGCAGTTGCAATGAATGCAAAAATCCAGGACATTCCAAATGGTTTACATACTTTTTCTTAGAAGCCTGCAACACATTGTTAAACTAAATTAATTACAAGTACTCTACAGTGCAACCTCGAACATTGACAACAACTCACCTGATTCATTCAAATGTTTTTGATTTTAAAAATATTGTTGGCACTCTAGACAACGTTTTACATGAGCTTGACATTCATAACTGTCATACAATTCTAAAGGGATGTTGAGAAAAGAAGTGCTGTCTTAGTCCACGTACAATCCAGAGGATCCAAGTGACTTTGCATAAAAACACCTTCTGTTGCTGTGTTCCACTAGTTCTTTTTATGTCATTATTGTTTTGTCAGTTATTGACCTGTTCACATTGTACTGAACAAGCAGGACAGAGACGTGTGTACTATCAGAATAAGACACGGTTTTATGATCATCATCAGGTTTTTTTTTATTCATCACTCTTACTGGTACCATTCTATGTGGTGTAACATAAAAATAATAATAATAATAATAAAACCACCATATTGACCACAGGTGTCAAACTCAAGGCTCGGGGGCCAAATCCGGCTCGCCACATGATTTTATGTGGCCTGCGAGGGCAAATCATGTATATCAACTTCCATGATTTTTGTGAAAATCTGGAATTAAATTTTTAAGTTGTCGTATGAAAAATGATAAAGTTGCGCTCTTGCAAGCATTTTCATGTTACCGAATCAAAAATAATAAATAAATAAAATGAAAATGAAATAATACTAATTAATTTTATTAATAATGAAATAAAAAAACAATTGTTGGAAAACCCCATTATGCTTGATTTCTAATTCCACAAGTAGTTCATAAATTTCATGTGTAAATAAGATCATGTGTAAGATTTTCACCGTTTCACAGTCAAACCGGCCCTCTGAGGGAAACCGTAACTACAATATGGCCCACGACAAAAATTCGTTTGACATCCTAGGTACAGACACACAGCTGAGCTGTTGTGTAACAGAAAAAGTAGTGGTTCTACTGTATAGTACTTTCATCTATTGAATGTTGATATCTTTCAAAAAATAATGTCAAGTAATATGTTTGATTATACTTAGGTGGACAGGACATTTTCATGACTGAAGAACAGAAGAAATACTACAATGCCATGAAGAAGTTAGGAAGTAAAAAGCCACAAAAACCAATACCAAGACCAGCGGTAAAGTATCACCACCATTCTTCATGTCCAAATATTTGACATTTGTTTGTGAAATTTTGACATCCATTTTTGAATGTCAAATACACTTATTGCCCAATCTATTTACATCAACACAAGAACTGTATTAAAAACTTCTGCATTAATAAAGTTGGTTTTGGTTGGCATCGTCACATGTACAGTTTTAATTATCAATATACCGATTATTGTAATTTGAAATTGGTCGTGTATAGACCTGCACTATATCATACAGAGATGTTTTTAATTAATCGAGTTTAATAGGGTAAACAGGGCAACCAAAACAGTTCATTGTCAGATGCAGAGAACAGCATCATTATAAAGCAGTAAAACAATAAATCTATAGTTACTGTATTCTTTGAGCATGCCAGTAAAAAAATGAGCTCTGTCTTGAGTCTTGAAAAGTTAGTGATTCTTCTTGTCTTTCTGCAACTCAGAACATTCTCCAAGCCTTCTTCTTCGATCTGGTGTCCAAGCAAGCCTTTGACATCATGATCATGATGCTGATCATCGTCAACATGCTAACAATGATGGTGGAGACAGACGAGCAGTCAGACCGCAAGGAGTCCATTCTCAACAAAATTAATTTGGTCTTCATTGTGATCTTTACAACGGAGTGCCTGATTAAGATTTTTGCCCTCCGTTGTTATTTCTTCACAGTTGCATGGAACATCTTTGATTTTGTGGTGATTATTCTCTCCATTGTCGGTAGGTAGCTTTGTTTTAATTGAATTCGTTCATTGAACTCATTTCAAAAATACATTTCAGTTCTTTGAGAACATTCTCTCTTTCTACGTCTCATTACAGGAATCGTTCTCGCCGACATCATTGAGAAGTACTTTGTATCTCCGACCCTGTTTCGAGTCATCCGCCTGGCAAGGATAGGACGTGTACTTCGACTCATACGTGCAGCCAAAGGAATAAGGACTTTACTGTTTGCCTTAATGATGTCCATGCCAGCGCTGTTTAACATTGGCCTCCTGCTTTTCCTTGTCATGTTCATCTACGCTATCTTTGGCATGGCAAACTTTGCCTATGTGAAAAAACAAGACGGAATTGATGACATGTTTAACTTTGAGACTTTTGGGAACAGTATGATCTGCCTTTTCCAGATCAGTACTTCAGCCGGTTGGGACAACCTTCTGAGCCCGATAATGTCCAGCTCCCCAGATGAGTGCAACGTTCATTTTGTCAATACTGGCACAAATACTCGAGGTAACTGTGGCAGCCCCTCAGTGGGCATAGCTTTCTTCGTAAGCTACATCATTATCTCGTTCCTTATTGTGGTAAATATGTACATTGCAATCATTCTGGAGAACTTCAGCGTCGCCACAGAGGAGAGTACAGATCCTCTGAGCGAAGACGACTTTGAGATGTTTTACGAGGTCTGGGAGAAGTTTGATTCGGAGGCCACGCAGTTCATCGAGTTCTCGATGCTGTCGAATTTTGCCGACACTCTGTCGGAGCCGTTGCGCATCGCCAAGCCCAACAAGATCAAATTGATCTCTATGGACCTCCCCATGGTCAGTGGCGATAGGATCCACTGCCTGGATATCTTGTTTGCCTTCACGAAGCGGGTCCTGGGAGAGTCGGGGGAGATGGATGCACTCAAACAGCAAATGGAGGAGAAGTTCATGATGACCAACCCCTCCAAGATTTCTCACGAGCCCATCACTTCCACACTGAGACACAAACTGGAGGAGGTGTCGGCCGTCATTATTCAGAGATGCTACAGGAGGCATCTGGTGCGCCGGCAGATGAAGCAGGCCTCTTACCTTTACAGACAAATCAACTATGAGACTGCTGTGGATGTGGAAAATGCTCCAGAGACAGAGGGGCTCATAGCAACGATGATCCATCACTATGGGCCTGTGGGGGGGGATTTTGTAGAGACAACAGAGGGCTCGCTAATGTCCTCACCACCTTCTTATGACAGTGTGACCAGGGCAGCCAGTAACCTCTCGGATGTCATCAGATTATTAGCCAGAGACTCTGAACTCGGGGAGCCTCATGAACACGATGAGGAAACGTTTCTTTGAGATCCATTTGTGCGGGTACGGTTGTTTTTTTTTTTTTTTTTTTTTTTTTCCTTCAAAAATATGCTTCAAGCAAATCCTGGGCAAACAGATTTGCCTATTTTAATATGAATCTCACAAAATCTTGCTTTGAACATATTATTTGATTGAAACACTCATGGGGATGTTGAGGGCCTTCAGTCCTATTTTTATGAACAATGCTTGGAAGGTAGTGATTTAACTACATACACGACTCGGAAAAATGTTGGGATACAGGACTTTCAGGTGACATTTCAGGATGAATCTGAAATGCACTACACTTTTACAAACAAACTTAATTTGACATCCCCTAAACCTCTGTAAGCACATCCATGTTTAATATTTCAATATGTTTGCTCCTTGTTAGAGAACAGTAAATTGTGCAAAAGTACTGAAACATTGAACAGGTGGATTTGTATTCACAAATCTAGAGAAAGAAAGTCAAACAAACACCATGAAGTTGTAAAGGGTTAGTAGGGTCATGGAGAAGTTTGATTCAAAAGCCAAATATTCCTAACTTTTGTGAGTAGTGTGTGGGGAAAATTGTTTTATGGATTTATTATTGTGGTTATGTTTTCAACTGATGTAGAACAGTGACTCCCAACCAGGGTACCATAGGCAAATTCCATTTATTACAATTATATCTTTGTGCATCTATTTATGCCAGTGACATGGAATGACAGGCAGAAAGTAAAAAAATGTCTGCATTCAGGTTTGTATTCAAATAAACAGGGCAGCATATCACGCTGGGTAATCCATTTTTAAGTAAAATGAGAAGAGATCGTCATTTCAGCATTCATACTTTTTGTGACATTATTGTTTAGTGCCGTGAGATTGTTGTAATGTTAAAATGGGTGCCTTGGGTCAATAACGGTTGGGAAAACAGATGTAGAAGATGTACATCATACTGGGAGGTCATTAGGTAAATATTGCCATTCAAATATTATAAACACTTCTATGCAGTGCATTTTAAGAGTCAGAACAATCATTTGATCCCATTAGCAGGTGTGCCTACTGTTGCGGTAACTGAGTGTATGATACCAGAAAAGAAGCAACGGCTTACTTCTCATCATATATTCATTTTCATTTCATTTTCTACCCTGAGCTCAAGAGGGAGAGTACTGTTTGCACACTACACTGACATCTCTCACATTTGGTTCTCTGGGTGGTGTGCAAGACAAAATACACGGCAGACTGTAAACTGAATTTCCTCTTGTGGTATTTTAATCAATTTGATGAAAATAATCCTGTTCAGGGCCATGGCTGAGGTGCTGTTTTACCGCTGACCTATAGGCAATAGTTTTAAATATACTGAGCATACGTACTTGTACATGCACATTCGGGATCTAGCACAGGGAGAGCAGAGCCCTCATTCAACTGAATGACTTAATGCCGCCCACTATACTGGATGAACTCTATTTCGAATGTATTTAGTAAACATCTAACTCGGAAAGCTCATGAAATGGTATTTATAAGAATTTTCTGACCCAAAGTCATTTTATTTTCTCTCACTATACACACTACGAGGTGAGTCTGTGTGCCCATAACAAAGAAGAGCTGAGTGTAATAATTCCCAAATCATGTGCCTCCTTTTGACTGTTGTCCGCACACTTCTCTGAATCTTTTTATAACATTTCATTTGACTCTTGGAAGCAGGTGGAGACGCATGGATTTATTAAGAGCTAATTTTGTAATATTAATGATATAAAGAAAAAAACATGGCAGTTGTACTTGTAAGAGAAGTGTTCAAATATTTTGTAATTATATTGATATGTATATATAATGAAATAATATTTAAGTCACATGTATGGCAGCCATTCAATATTTGATTAAATGATATACACATATACTGTACTCATTTTTATACAAAATATTTTCCTTAAGAACCTGCTCGTATGTATTGCATTTAGATTGTATTGACTAAATGTAATAAAACACATTTTCCATATTTCCGGGTTTTCCAAATGTTACCACAGTGAAAGTACCAGAGTGATCAAGGTTTTTGTTATATTGTGTCATAATATTTAGAGATATTAATTAAGCAAAGTAATTGCTTGATAATGCCAAGCGCTTGTACCCATGTATACGTTTTCTTACTCTACATTTGCTTTTCTTGGCAATAATTTCCCATGAGGAAGCACTTATCTTATTTGACCTCATTACGAGGCTTTCAAATCTCTTTCTGTGGGGTGGAGGGTGGGGGGGGGGCACAAGACAGATGTGCACAAGCCTCTGAATCAGCACAGCTTTCTGTCCTTGCGAGTGTGTTGCCCTTTAAAGCTTGAATTTGCTTTTAATACCTCAGCAAATGCAGTACAATCACCTCTCAACACTGTTGCTGAAATGTTCTGTGAAAGTTATCGATCAGATTGAAGTGAAAGACGTAATTCACACAATCGTACTTACACATGCTTCAAAGCTGAAATATCCACTCCACTTAAGATATAAAATATTCAGAATTGGACCTTAATATTCTTTGCAAAGTAATTGCTTGGCAGTGTTTATTTCAATCTTTTACATGACATTGTCACACTTAGCATTTCTGTACATAGAATGTTTTTTAAAAGCATATGATTACTTCTTAAAGATATCTGGAAGACCATATCACAGTCTTTTTTTTAGTTCCAATTTTTAAATATAATAACAAATCTGAATTGTGCTCCCACATTTTCGGTTTTGGGGGGAAAGATAAAATAATCAAGGGTGCCAATTTGGATTTAGACCCAAAAAGATTTCCTCTCTGTGGTTGTCGGGGTGGTCAAATCCAACTCTGACCAGCTGGGATTGAGGGATAATCTGTGTGCGTGTAAAAAAAAAAAAAAAAAACTTTTTTTTAATTACACACTGACAGGACAGACACACAAATGTTCTCTCTCTCTTTCACACACACTTACACGGACACACGCTTACACACCCACACACACGCACACACACACACATAAAGTAATAGAAATACTTACATAAATGTACTCCCACACAAACACATATGCATACAGTGAGTGCATACACAAAAGCGCCAACACACAAACGCATTTTACTTCTGTGCCGTTCATCTTCATCCAGATTGCTTAAATTTGGTTTGTAGGTCAAAAGCCAGAAAGTTTGAATGTGAATGAAAATGACTATAATTAATGTGATTTTTTTTTTTTTTTTTTAGCCATTTAGACATGTGGCAGAGATTAAAAAATGCACTAAATTTAATTAGAAATTGCATTAGCATAGATAAGGACATAATTGAATGCTTTACAAATCATCTGCATTTAGTGTGCACCACTGTGTTGTGTTTTCTAATGTACATCGACATAATTGGAATTTACTTTAAAATATGACGATAGTGGACAAATGTAATATTCATCAAGTTACCTTTTTTTTTAACCAAACAGATATGTTAGAATTGAATTTAAGATTTTAGCCTGATTATTTCGCACATATAATTACTTTTGATAAAAACAATTACAGTACATACTATAGATATTTGATCAATCTTGTGCAAGGATATGACAGTGGGATGCCCACACTGGTTCTTAGCGATTTCCATTTTTGTTGATATATATTTTTGATCAGACTGTAGGATAAATAGTGATAAATATTGGACAGCTGGTAGGTAAAGCACATTACTGTCTTGTATTTTCAAATAAATTCAATCAAAAGCCTGTGCAACAATGCGCTGCATAAGGAGGAGTACACTGCCACCACCAGGGGATTTATAGGGCAAACAAAAGTATTTAGTCAGCCACCAATTGTGCAAGCTCTCCGACTTAAAAAGATGACAGAGGCATTAATTTTCATCAGAGGTATAGATACCTCACCTATTAAAGACAAAAATCCAGAAAATCACATTTAAAAATATATACATATATTAGCAAATTATCGTGGATAATAAGTGTTTGTTCACCTGCAAATGAGCAAGATTTCTGGATCTCAGAGACCAGTAACTTCTTTAAGAGTTTCCTCTGTCCTCCACTAGAAACAAACTGTAGACCAGCACAAGACTGCAAAGAATAAATCTGTGATAGGTAAACATCTTGGTCTGAAGAAATCAACTGTGGGAGCATCCATCCAACCAATTAATAGAAAATATCAGGCATAAAAGATCAATAAAAATCTGACTCGATCTCGGGCTCCACAGAATCAGAATCACAATCATCTATAATGGCCAAGTGTGTAGAACACACAAGGAATTTTTCTCCAGCAGTTAGTGCTGCCCTGGTACAACACACAGAACAGAAAACAGAGAATAAGGAAAAATATAGAAACAACAACAAGACATTTGTGTCAATAGGAATTATTTCTTGTAAGAGGGGCAAGATCGTTGGATGAGCTGGTAAAGCATAGGCCTCACAGTTCCGAGGTCCCGGGTTCAATCCCGGACCCGCCTGTGAGGAATTTACATGTTCTCCCCGTGCCTGCGTGGGTTTTCTCCGGGCACTCCAGTTTCCTGTCACATAGACACCCTCGCTGTCAAGATGTTCAAGGATGAAGTGCAGACCCATGTTGACTGCATCATCCACAGACCTGATAGCTCAATAGGCAAACTGCAGTGGGTCCCGCTGGGGACCTGTGACGCTCTGGAGGTGGTCCAGCACAAGGCGTTAAAAGGACTTCATGACCACATATGTCAAGGCAACAGGCCTGTAGTCATTAAGACCTGACACTGTTGTTTTTGGGGGGACTGGTATAACGGTGGAGTGTTTGAAGCAGGCTGGTAATTCACACAGTTCTAGAGACCTGTTGAAGAGCTGGTGGCCAGGATGTGGAGGGTCTCAGGGAATCCTGCCTGCTCTGGAACTAGTTCGCGTTGCGTGCAAGATGTCACTACTCTTTTGCCCCACTGCACCTTTTGATGGATATATTTTGAGACGTTCATCAAAGTTAGTAGTAAAATGTAGCGGCCTTTTTGTCAAACAGGAATTCTTGTTAGAGTACCCCCACCTGATTTTTCCTAAAGTTAACCAAAAATTAACATATTTTAAAATGGCAATCTTTTGTAGCAGTGCTGCGTACGTCACCTTCATGAGGATGTTCAACATCAAATTTGACCTGAATCTACTGAAATGAAATGAAATGTAGATCTACAACTGAGTGTCAAGGAAAATCTTGAAATTACATGCAATAAAAACTGTATGTGTATTTTTTTTTATAGGACAGAGGTAACAGTGTTACAGGAAGGGGCATGAAACAATCCTGAGAACTGCTTACGTCACCACCGCATTTGCACAGGTTCCCCCACATACGCCCTACAAGTGTTCACAATTGCCTTTATTAAAAGTCAGATCAGTGGCGGCTGGTGTCGTTTTTATCCCCACGCACTGTATATGTAAACCCTTACAGTTATAAATTATGTTGTATGTATATTAAATGTATACATTGCAAGGTTGCAAGTGGCCTAACCCTTCCTCAGTGTGCCGGCAAAGAAATTGCGTCTACCAGTTAACTAACGTGCATGTGATATGGTGTTTATTTACCAATACATTCCACCGACATGCTCTCGGCTTGAATTGCTTATGCTGGGATAACTAACAATAACACAGGTGGGCTCAAGATATCGATTCATATGTTCTTACAGGTGTTTACACGCGATAAAAGTATTCCACTAAACAACTCATTACTGCTCATCTCCCATGTCTCGTCCCACGGGGCCCTTTTCTGTCCTCTCTCATCTTGTCCTATTGGATAGCAGCAGAGGTAGTGAGCAACGCACATTTACTCCATTACATTTACTCAAGTAGCATTTTGCATAAATTGTACTTGACAAAATAGTTTTAATATTGTATACTTTTTACTTTTATTTGAGTATTTAGTTCAATGTTAATTTTATTTTATATACCAATTAATGTAAAGCTCTTTGTGTTGTACTTTTTTGTTGAAAAGGACCTCACAAATAAAGTTTGATTGCTTGATTCATAATTTCTATTTTCGACTTTGGGTTCCTCAGTTTCGGTAAAGAATTTTCATTTCGAGGCAGAAGTATACAGGATTGGCTGGTGACCAGCTCAGGGTGTACCCTACCCCTTACCCTGTTAGCTGAGAAAGTTTTCTCTACTCGCCAGGGCGAAAAAGGTGAAACAGTTTAGAAGGCAGAGCTGATCCACACTCCATACCAGTAGTTGGCGGTAATCCACTTGTTTTTTCCTTTCCAAACCACTATTGAAGAAGAAGTCGAAGATGAAGAAGTAGAAGAAGAAGAAGAACAGCAAGCGACGAAGGACCTAGGAAATTGTATTTGTTACTGTCAACCGAGGCAAGGGATCAGAGAAGATATCACAAAACCAAATTGTTGGAGAAACAATTTAAATACAGAGAAATTCTGAAACATAGTGTTTCTTCGCTGGAATCCAATGGGTAAAGTTTTGTGTTTTGTTTCACTTTTTTTTTTAAAATGTTTGTACAGGTTGCCTTTGCAGCTACAGTCATTTATAGAATCAAACGCATTGAAAATCAAGGGGTTTAACCGTCCAAAAAGGTTGCTTCACAATTTACAAACATGAAACTGTGTCCGACGTTAAGCCTTTTTAACGTGAAGCAATTTGTTAGTGATTATTTCACATTTAACATATTTAGATTGTAATGGTTAACCTCTTTAATCATTAGGAGTTTATTTGCATTCAGTGTGATGACTGTACTGGCAGCACGGTGTCTCGGCTGGAAAGCATTGGCCTCACGTTTTTGAGGACTCGGGTTCAATCCCAGCCCTCCCTGTGTGGAGTTTAAATTCTGAAAAGGTGTTTTGTCCATGAACAAAGTAGACCTAAAGACTTCCTGTGATTTTTTTTTTTCCTTTTTTTTTTCCTCCCCCTTTTCAGTTTCTCTGTATTAATGTCCATCTGCTGATACCTACGAGAACATCATGTTTGAAGCCTTTTGAAATGTGTTGCCTGATTCCTGGATCAGACACCTTTTAATGATTTTTTTCCTGTTTATCTCCTCGGAAAACATAAAGTTGTGTAAAAAGTACTGAATCATTGAACAGTTGCACATTAGAGGTTGACGCTGGAGTGGATCTTGACTCTGATACACTCACAGTCCTTCCCAATCCAGTTTAAATGTTAATCCATTTTAGACTCATCCTGAAATTTTATCCAAAAGAATGTTCCTGACTTTTTTTAATGAATAGTGTATCTGACTGTACCTGTTTGTTGACAATACTTCTTTTGGTCGGACAGAAAATCCTTTGCCTTTGCCTTCGCTGAGGCTCCTGGTCCCACCTCTGCGGTTGATGTCTGCCATCATGTGGAAAGTGGTTCATTTGCGGAGGACCAGGCATTATGGGAAAGTGGTGGAGTTTATCTCCTTGGTGAATGAAGCCATCCCTGATATATTGACTAACAGACAAAGGAAGCTGATTACGCTAGGATTGAAAATTAAGGTAATGATGATTATGATTGCATTTTTAAGAAGTAGATATGCTTGGTAGAGTTTATAAAATTCCAGTGATTGACAATATTACATTTCCTTTTACTAATACTATTGAATTGGAAGCTCTACTTTTCAATATACTGGTCAGATACATTATTTTAACTATCATTGTATTTGCTGATGTCTTTACAGATGTTAAGCTCTGATCAGGATGTTAAGTGTGTTAAAGGTGTTTTGGAGAGCATTCTATCTGGCATCTCAGACCAGGTGTGTGTTCCCTAGTCAATTCTTTATTGGTCGGCATCACATAATGTCAGGCTGATGCTCCATGGAGGATGTATTTTATTCTTAACAGGCTCATCCAACAAATGGAGGTTTTGAGAAACATTTGGTAGCACTTGTTCAGAGACTTGTGGATGACCATGAATGGAGACAACACTTCCTGAAGGTGTGTGTATCCATTTTTGTCACAGTTTTGCCATAAAGAGGTACAATAAAAAGTGTTTAATCTTTATCATCATTCCTTCCCAGAATGAGTTCCTAGTGCATTATGGGCCAGACTTTGATACGGCACTGGAAACCTTGGTGTCGGAGTTCTTCACCAGATTGGATGAGCTGTTACTTATTCCGGATTTCAAACAGGCATGATCATTACTGTTGCACACTAGAAAACATTTTTAGCTCTGCATATTAACACTGGGTGGAATGGTGGGTCAGCTGGAAAGTCACAGTTCTGAGGTCCTGGGTTCAATCCCGGACCCGCCTATATGGAGTGTGCATGTTCTACCCGTGCCTGTGTGGGTTTTCTCCGGGCACTCCAGTTTCCTCCCACATTCCAAAAACATGCAACATTAATTGGACACATTAAATGGCTGTTTGTCTCGATGTGCCCTGCGATTGTCTAGCAACCAGTTCAGGGTGTATCCCGCCTCCTGCCTGTTGACAGCTGGGATAGGCTACAGCACTCCCCATGACCCTCGTGAGGATAAACGGCAAAGAAATTGATGGATATTGACACTGGTTTTTTTGTTTGTTTTTAAACAGACATCAATGTGGATTGGCGATAATGCACCGTCACTGTTAGAAGACTACATGCAGTATCCTTGTGAAGCTGAGGACTTCACAGTAGTGCTCAAAGGCACAATTCAAAGAGGAAAATTAGCCAAGATGAACACCAATGGTAAGTCTCTTTGTCTGTGTTACAGTATCAGTTAGTTTTCTGTATAAATGCCTGCCTGTGTAACATAGAACACTGATCGACTCCATACACTTATGTTCCTTTATTCAGAAAAACCTTTCAGGTTGACAATGTTCAAGAGAAAAATGATAACGTACAAGGTCATGCCAGTTAAATCATCATCTCAATGTACAGAGATCTTGTTCAGGGATGAGAATTATTAATTTTCTCTCTCGTTATTGTGGCGTTTAACAAAATGTATTCATTTTGGTGATCCTGACTAACTTGAAACAGGAGTAGTTTAGTCTGATTTGACTTCAGACAGTGAGAATTTTTTTTTTCCACAGTTTGTGTAAACGTCTGGCTTCTACTCTATATCGTCCTAAAAATGTTACCGTGGCAGGCTGAAAAAATATATTGAGAGACCAAGAACAATGGGTAATAAAAATATTGCGCAAATGTTCAAATAAAATTCTGAAGTATAGCAGGACCGCAAAGCAACACTAGTTAAAATAACTGAGAAATACTGTATCTGTTCTCTGTGATGATAAATTGCAGGGAGTCATTCCAGGACAAGGGCTCATTGTTTTCAGACATGTACTTCCTGGGACTCACTTTATCTGTAAATTGATGCATGAATATCCATCCATCCATTTTCTTAGCCGCTTATCCTCACGAGGGTCATGGGAATGCTGGAACCTATCCCAACTGTCAACGGGCAGGAGGCGGAGTACATCCTGAACTGGTTGCCAGCCAATCGCGGAGCACATGGAGACAAACAGCTGCACTCACAATCACACCAAGGGGCAACTTCGTGTCCAATTAATGCCGTATGTTTTTGGAATGCGGGAGGAAGCCGGAGTGCCAGGAGAAAACCCACGCAGGCACGGGGAGCACATGCAATTTCCACACAGGGAGGTCTGGGATCCATGTTCCCTCTAAGCTGCGCAATTGCCCACTTGTACCGCACACTGCACATGAAAACTGATCCAGCGCAATGAACCACAGCCTGTCTTTTATTTATTTATTTATTTTTTTATTTTTTTTAAACACAGCAGCACACGGTCTCGAACAAGCTGCAGCTCGGCCACACCATTCCACACACTCTACTTCCTTGTTTACCTGGCACCGCCCACCTCCTGCTCCTAAAGGGGTACACTCATAACTACAAACACCGCCCACCACCGGTGCTTTAGTTAAAGACACAGTCTGGGCAATGTCGAGCAAGGACGAGTTAGACATGCTGCTTATGTTTACTCTCGATAATAATGGCAAAAGTAAAAAAAAAAAAAAAAGAAATGCTTTTGCTTTAAGGAATGTTGGAGTATGTGAATAATAATAGTGAAGAAGAAAAAGTGGTGAAACTGGAGAAGATTTTGTCTTTTTTGAGCAAAAAAGGTCAGGTCTTAAGCCAAAGTAGAAAGTACAGGATGACATGGTGTATAATGTTAAAATTTCACCTTGGCATAGCCTGATTAAGTATGAAAGCACAGACAATACTGTGCACAAAAAGCTAATTCTGTATTTTAAAAATAAGAGATCTCATAACATTAACCTTAAAACTGTTTAGGAGCATCATTTAGCTTTCAACGTGCATTGCCAAAGATATTCTGCAAGCAATAATTCAGTTTTACACCAAGAAAAACAGACAGGGATATTGTGGGTTAAAAAAAAAAATGAAACAAAGTTGCAAACGACCTTTCAAATTTATAGTTCATAGTTGGCTTGGTTTAGTTAGCAATGCTTTTTTTTTTTTGTTTGTTGACATTTTCATTGCAAGTTTGCAAAAACACATTTTTTGGTAATGTAAATGCTGTAATCTGAATCTTTTGAGGGATCCAACTTCAATGGATAACACCGATCTGACCACAGTGCATCCGCCTGATGTTGTCACAGTGTTCAATGGGGGCGCTCACAGGCTTAGGGTGTTTGCTCAGAAACATCAAATTAGAGGCAATGTTGGCTGGGATCGAACCAGAGTCCTCACAACTGTGAGGCCAATGCTTTCCAGCTGATCCACCATGCCGCCCTTCTATAAATATATGTATATATATTTTTTAATTATACTTTTTTTTTTAAATAGTCCCATTTCTAAAATGTTTTTGCATTAAAAATTAAATCATTTCATCCAAAAATACAGTTTACTTGATTAGGTTATGTTAATGAGCATCATCATACAGATCTTAATTGAATTAACTAAAGGCATAACATACTGTGCATGTGTATGGAGAGAGCGACTCACCCACCCCTCATCCGACGAAATGTCATGGGAAACAAATGCAAATGTTTACTGGAATCCAGCTTTCAAATAAATGCTTGAAAGTGGTGTTAAAGATTCAATGCTGACATAATGAAGTAGTGTCTTTTCTCTTTATAGATACGTCTACCTCAGAAGAGCAACTCGTCTCTTCACTTGCTGTCCCTGTTTCAACTAGGGAGACAACCTCCTCCTTGAATGATGACAGTCAAGAGTGCTTCCCATTGAGTACCACAGAGGTTGAAGAAATCACAAGGGTATCTGTAGCCCAGCAGGAACCTGAGATTTGCTCTCAGGAAGGAATGGTTCTGACAAATCTGTGCAATAGCAAGGAAGAAGGAACAGCAGTTGTGCTTTCTGCTTTGGATGACCAAGCTTTAGCCACCTCGCCAGCTCTTTCCACATCAGCTCTCCATTCTGGATTGTCCACCTCTACCGCTGGCCCTCAGCAGCAAAGAGTTGCACATAGATGCGCTCACTGTAGCAAGTGCTACATTTATCGTTATGAGCTCCTGGAACATCAGAGGATCCACACTGGAGAGATGCCTTACAAGTGTACTCAATGTGGAAAGGCTTTTAGGAGAAGCTCAGATCTATCTAGTCACAGACGGTCACAGTGCACAAAAGCTGCATATGTTTGCCTCAAATGTAGCAATAGCTTTCAGTCAATACAGCACAAATTTAAACATCAATGTGTTCACAATACACGAACATTTGACTGTTCTCACTGTGGAAAAAGCTATAAGAGGATGTGCCACTTGGAAAAGCATGAGCTGTTTCACACTCAAAAGCGGATCTTCACATGCAGGAAGTGTGGGGAGAAGTTCTCGAGTATGAGTGAGGTGAAATTTCATCAGAAGATTCATCCTGTTGGGCTGTCCAATCAGTGCACGCAATGTGGGAAAATGTTTCCTTCTTCAGGATCTTTGGCTTCTCATGAGGAGAGCCACAGAACACAAAAAACACATATTTGTGCACTTTGTGGCAAATCCTTCAAGAACAAACACGACCTGACTCGTCACAATCGCATTCACACAGGCGAGCGGCCACATCAGTGCACGTACTGTGAGAAACGTTTCTTCATGTTAACAAGCCTCACCGTACACATACGGACCCATACGGGAGAGAAACCATACCTGTGTTCCGACTGCGGCAAAACTTTCGCATCAGCCGGTGAGCTGCAGATACACAGACGCACCCACACAGGAGAGAGGCCCTACAAATGCACTGTGTGCCAAAAAGGATTTACCATGGCGCACAAACTAACTCGTCATATGCGTGTTCACACTGGGGAGCGACCATACGTCTGTTCTGAATGCGGAAAAGCCTTTTCAAGTAGCACCCAGCTGAAAATTCATAACATGAACCACACAGGAGTCCGACCCTACACTTGTGAGTTGTGTTCTAAAGGCTACAGGTGTCTCAATCACCTGAAGAGGCATTTGAAATCTCACGGCATCGATCAAGTTTCTGTCTGATTCAAAGCATACAAACTTTTTCTATGCTGTCTTCATTGTGGTCAAAGATAAGGTGAAGCCCAGCTCAGCTGACTTCACACAAAGTACAGTGTTCCCTAGCTACAATGCGCTTCAATGCATGCACCTGCACAAAGCCGGTGTGACAGTCTGAACGCTCCCGGTGCGGCAGTCTCTTTGTGAGTAATGCGCATGCGTGTATATTTGGTAAACTTCTGGCTATTCTGAAACATCCCCATCCATGCTTGAACATTTGCCATTCAACAACTTGTCGCCGAGTGTTCATGTCCGTTATGAACGTCTCGGAAAGACGAACAGAGCAAACGTACATATATGTGTATATCTTTTTTATCAACTTTTTGTTTTAAAGTTAGGTTCGGGTTAGGTTATAACGTATGTTAGCTCCATCTATGTAGAAGAAGGGGAACTATGAACCCGGGAGATTTCCCAGTAAGCGTCTGCTACATACCACTGTTCTACTGTTAGTCATGCATGCGCATTCAGCACGGGGAGCGCTCAGACCATCACACCGCGACACATTGTGCCCGCGTTTTCAGTCCTGGTACTTAGGTCAGGCGACTGACCAAAAAAAAAAAAAAAAAAATTGGAGAGTACAATTGCCAAGTCATTTGGGGGTCGGGGGTGGATAACTTCTACAACGTGAAAGCACACATGAAACCCATCATCTAAGCCAAGTAGAGATAGTGAAGAGCAGGGACCCTTCGTCTGATTGTCTATTTGCGCACGAACGCGTGTGCTTTTGAAATACTGGCACTCACGTGCACAAAGCTAAGTTTTCAAACAGTGAGGCGGAAGCTGGACAGTCACAGAAAATTGAGTGGCATTAAAGGAGTTAACTCGTAATGCCACCACGATGATGTCGGAACATTTTGGATTGAAGCCTGATTAACGCAGCCATCCTGCTCAAACATGTGTCTGAAAACTTCAATGTGACAAAATCCATTTTAAACAGTCACCTCACCCAATTTCTTCACTTGCGAACAAAAAGTATAGTGGGACATTTCCCGTTTCACGTCAGCTTGCAATTCTGGAACAGTTTGCCCAACGATGCAAATACAAATGTGATATACAGTATATGATGAACTTGTGCTCACATTAAATAAGGTATAGCGTTACTATTGTAATGGATGTAGCCATTGCACGGGTTTACAAGGGCTGCATACTTCTGAAAAGTAGTACAGATCATGGCTCAAAAGAGGTTGCTTTGCTCTACTTATTGCCTTGCGGCTTATTGTGCACCACGCACCAAGTGTCGTGGCTTCAGTTCTCAAACATATTCAAAGATGGCATGTCTGTTTCTAATAATATTTTCAGACATAAGAAAAAAAGCACCAACAAGGACCCATAGCACCAACCAGCCAGAGGAACTGTAAAATACGCCTTAGTCACTATTAATGATTTATGTCCAACCTAATAGATTGATCAATAAAATTACATTTTATTTTATATTTTTTTTATCTTATGAAAACTTAACAAAGCGGAAGACAGTGGAAAAACAGTTTTTGATTTTTGTTCTCATTCTAGAATACAGATTTTTGTTTTATTTCCAAAGGTTTGAATTTTGTTTAACTGAGACAATGTTAATGCCTGTTTGAGAAAAGCTTGTAAAATGTGTGAGTTGGGATTTAATAGCCTTGAAACATAAGTAATGAAAGAAAAATACTGTGAATGAAAATAACCTTTAAACAAAAAAAATGCACTGTAAATGGGAAAAAAAATGTGCAAATGAAATAACATCTTTTGATCCATTTTCTTATCCGCTTATCCTCACAAGGGTCGCGGAAAGTGCTGGAGCCCATCCCAGCTGTCAAAGGGCAGGAGGCGGGCTACACCCTGAACTGGTTGCCAGCCAATCACAGGGCACATGGAGACAGACAACAGTCACACCCTGGGGAAATTTAGAGTCTCTAATTAATGCATGTCTTCGGGATGTGGGAGGAAACCAGAGTTCTCAGTAAAAATAAGTAACATTCTGTAAATGAAAAAATATATAATGAACTAGAAAACAAAGGATGAAAAAAAATTACACAAATGTCACTAAAATGCGTGTATTTTTTGGAATGTAGCCCCCACGTTAAACCAGGGAACACTGTACATCCTCTTCACTGGTCGTTGGTCAATCACAGGGCCCTATAGACAATCATTCCCACTCACATTTGCATCAATGGGAAATGTCTTCAATTGACAGATCAGTTGTTTTGAGGATAGGCTCATATTGTCAGATTTTTGCCCGCACTTACTGGGCTATTACTGTATGTAGTAGTAGCAGCGCATGCACACACACCACATCAGATCTGTTTTAAACCAATATAATACAAATGGTGAACCTGATGTATCATCTTTGTCTGCATTGTCTCATTACTTGGGTGGTTATACTGTATATCGTTCCTATGATAGGAAGGAGGTTTGCACTGTTGGACTTTTACTTCTCGGGCTGCATTTTTATCCAAATCTATACATTTTACAAAATGGCCTTAAAGGCCAAAAAGCTCCGGGTATTCGAGCATTAAAAAAAGCACACGTGTTAATTCTTGTAATATCCCTGCACAAAACGTAGAGGGCATCCATGTAGTTTTTTTCAAAACACTTGAAATCAAAGATGGCAAAAATATTCAGTCTTAAGTAGAAGTTTAAAAAAAGCAACTCAAAGTACTCATTCAACTCCTTTTCTTATAAAGTATTAAAGTACGTTAAAGTAAAATGTACTGAAGTGATACATTATTTTTAATCAAGTCAATTCAATGACTTTTGCGTTTTGATAACACTGAAAAGGTCTGCTTATGCAATCGGTACGTAGAAATTACAGCTGGGTTACACAAGATCGTTTCATTGATTTAAGTGGTGGTCGTACTAGGAAAAGAATATATTTTTGTTTTTGTGGTTAATTGCAAAGAAAAGTGTACATCGACGCCCCAGAGTGTTCCTTACTGGTATATGTGAAATGTTGGGAGAATTCTGTTTTGGAGGCGTTCAGATGGGTGGCCAATGTTAGTTCCCAGCACGCTTTATAAAATCGGGCCGTAACAGTAATCAAAACGAACGCTCCTACCCTAACAGAGCGACGCAGCCGCAGACGGGTCCAACGGACTTCTTGGCTACGAAGAGCATGATGTTTGTTTCAGGAAGAAGTTGGCGCCCCAGCTACATACACTGTTAGCTTGTAGGCTAAATGGGAAAACTGAAAATTCGTCCATGTAGAAGTTGTGCACCCGATTGGATTTGAAGAATTCATACATGAGCGACATGGGTAAGTGCTCGCTCTACGAATTCGACATATCTTTACATTTTTTAAATGTTCTCCAAGCAAGAGCAAAGGTGTATCATCGCCTCTACAGGCCTCGACTAATCCCTGGAACGAGACTTGTTTCACCCAACAGTGAGTTAGTTTGGCGACTTTAGCGGCTTTATATCTAGCGTATTGGTTAACATCCGCAAGAATTAATAAATTATTTTGGGCACCAATTACAACTGATTTGCCCTTTAATACAGTTCCTTTGCAGAACACCATGGGCGTGTGGTTTATTATCTACCACAGGACAAACTACGCTTTTTTTAAAAAAAAAAAATTCGGGGCAGTTATTGCGCGATTAATGTCAGAGGTTTGCGGCTAACATAGTCTCCAGGATACGTGATTTTTTTTTTTTTTAATATGACTTATTCGTGTTTAACATGACGACGAATCGTCAAAGTAGATCGCTTTTACACGCAAATTCAAATGTTCAAGGTGGCTTGGTGTAATGACATTTTGATCCTCCCAATATTTCTTTGGAGAATTCAACGTTCCCTTATCATCGCTGGCCCTCCTGGTCCCACCGCTGAGGCTGATGTCAGCGGTGATGTGGGAAGTGGTTCGCCAGCGAAACATCAAGCACTATGGGAAACTGGAGGAGTTCGTAACCATGGTTACGGATGCAGTTCCTGAGCTCATTAGTAAAAGAGAGGGGAGACTCTTATCATTGGGCCTGAGGGCTAGGGTAAGTGAAAACCACTCTATGATGTCTGTTGTGAGAATTGGAAAGGTAACAGATGAAGCCTTCGTGGAAAACAATAGAACTTTATTCATCCCTGTAAGACACTTAAGAACCTATTCTTATTTACACTGCTGACATGACTGCGGGTAGCAGAATAAATCTAAGCAGACTATGTTCAACCTGGCTCAAATTCTCAGTTTTTAATATGGTTTATTTCCTACTAGTATATTGTATTGTGAACCTGCATAGTAATTGGGTATAAACAATGTAACAAGGTGATGCATACAAACCCCCTCCAGGTTGGTTAAAAGAGGACTTTGTCCAAAATTCAAATACAGTAACCCCTGCAATCTGAATTAATATTATGATTACATGGATTTAGGACATTCATTGAAACAAAAATGAAAAAGAACATTTTTTAAATCTACACATTATCTGGATCCATGCCACCTTTCACAGCCAGACCCGGAAGAAACATCCTTGAGCACGCCGTGTGACGTCGTCGGTGCTTAGCATTACAGACCATTCGTTCTAGCTAGGCCAAGATGCTGACGTGTTGTGCACCAAACTGCAACAAAACTGAGAACTCGAACCCAATTTTGTCGTTCTTTAACCTCCAGTGGGATCGTACTGACAGGATGAAGCTGCTCTCGTGCTAGTACTGTTTAAGCAACAACATACTTTATGAGGCGGTACGGTGCCGCAGCTGTAAAGCGTTGACCTCACAGTTATGAGGATCCGGGTTCAATCCCGGGCCTCCCTGTGTGGAGTTTGCATGTTCTCCCCATGCCTGCTATGGTGTACCCTACCTCCTGTCCCGTTGACAGTTGAGATAGGCTCCAGCACTCCCGTGACCCTCATGCGGATAAGCGGCTAAGAAAATGGGTGGATGGATATATACATTTCATCACTTTAGGGAAGTCTGACTTGTTTTTTTTTTGGGGGGGGTTTTTTGCATTTTATATTCTAGATATAAATAAACCATTCGATCGTCCTAAGCTGTACTCAGAAAATACAGTGAAGAAAAGTATTTGAACACCCTGCTATATTGCAAGTTCTTCGAAATCATGGAGGGGGTCTGTAATTTTCATCATAGGTGCATGTCCACTGTGAGAGAGATAATCTAAAAACAAAAATCCAGAGCTCACGATGTATGATTTTTTTTTTTTTTAAACAATTTGTGATACAGCTGCAAATAAGTACTTGAATACCTGAGAAAACCAATGGTAATATTTGGTACAGTAGCCTTTGCTTGCAATTACAGAGGTCAAACGTTTCCTGTAGTTGTTCACCAGGTTTGCACACACTGCAGGAGGGATTTTGGCTCTCTCCTCCACACATATCTTCTCTAGACCAGACGGGTTTCTGGGCTGTCACTGAGAAACACAGTGTTTGAGCTCCCTCCAAAGAGTTTCCATTGGGTTTAGTTCAGGAGACTGGGTTGGCCACGCTAGAACCTTGATATGCTTCATACGGGGCCACTCCTTGGTTTTCTGCTGTGTGCTTCAGGTCATTGTCATGTTGAAAGACCAGCCACGACCCATCTTCAATGCTCTGACTGAGGGAAAGAGGTTGTTCCCCAAAATCTCACAATCCATGCCCGCGGTCATCCTCTCCTTAATACAGTGCAGTCGTTTTGTCCCATGCGCAGAAAAACACCCCCAAAGAATGATCCTACCACCCCTGTGCTTCACAGTTTGGATGATGTTCTTGGGATGGACCTCATCATTCGTCTTCCTCCAAACACGGTTAGTGGAATTACAACCAAAAAGTTCAATTTTGGTCTCACCTGACCACAAAATTTCCTCCCTTGACTCCTCTGTATCATCCAAATCGTTATTGGCAAACTTAAGACTGGCCTTGACATGTGCTGGTTGAAGCAGGGGAACCTTCTGTTCCATGCATGATTTATGTGTATTACCAACAGTCGCAATGGAAACGGTGGTCCCAGGTCTTTTCAGGTCATTGACCAAGTCCTGTCGTGTAGTCCTGGGCTGATTCCTCACCTTTCTAAGGATCATTGAGACCCCACGAGGTGATATCTTGCATGGGGCTCCACTCCGATTGAGATTGACCGTCGTGTTTAGCTTCTTCCATTTTCTAATGATTGCTCCAATAGTGGACCTTTTTTCACTAAGCTGCTTGGCAATTTCTCTGTGGTGCTTTCCAGCCATGTGGATTTGTGCAATATTGTCTCTGGTGTCTTCGGACAGGTCTTTGGTCTTGGTCGTGTTACAAGTTTGAGTCTTACTGATTGCCTGGGGTGGACAGGTGTCTTTATGCAGCTAATGACCTCACACAGGTGCATCTTATTCAGGATAATACACAGTGTGGAGGTGGACTTTGAAAGGCGGACTACCAGGTCTTTGAGGATCAGAATTCTAGCTGATGGGTGTTCAAATACTTATTTGCAGCTGTATCACACAAATAAATCGTACATTGTTATTTCTGGATTTTTCTTTTTAGATTATCTCTCTCACAGTGGACATGCACCTGATGATGAAAATTTCTGACCCCTCCATGATTTCTAAGCGGGAGAACTTGCAATATAGTTGGGTGTTCAAATACTTATTTTCTTCACTGTAAGCATGCATTTGTGATAAACTTTGAACATAGCCCATTTGCATTCCAAGATTATTAAAAATGTATGCTCACCGATTTTCCACTGGATGTACAAGTGGTCCTTTCATCAAACTGTCATGGATCATAAGTAAATTACCGTAATTTCCGGCCTATAAGCCGCGACTTTTTTCACATGCTTTCATCCCTGCGGTTTATGCGGTGTTGCATTTGTGCATTTTTTCTCACGGCCGCAAGGGGGCACTCGAGCGGAAAAGGTAAGAGTGAGACCGATGGAATATATGTGCCTGGAATATATGTGCCGAGGAAGTGACTTTGACGTGTCCGGCCCTGTTAGCACTGCGCAAGCGTGTCTCAGTGAGTTTTATCAGTATGTTTTTTTTTTTTTTTTTTTTAAACCGGCCATGTTAGCGTGTAAGTGCTTGCGTTAAACTCTCTGTGTACTGTCTTACTTTTCAAATATCTCGTGTTTCTATGTCTGTTTCAATGTGGGCACTTGTGGGTTTTACACAGCTGCAGCCTGTGTATGTACCAAATGGTATTTCCTTTTCAAATGTACCGGGTGAGGCTTATAACCAAGTGCACTCTGTAGGCTGGGAATTACGGTAATATGTAACATGTCTTTGTCCAAACAAACAACTTCTTATGTATCTGAGGAAGATATGCAGACATGTTGCTCGTGATCCAAGTTCATTTCTATATGCTCCAATTTTTTTTTTTTATTTATTTATTTTTTTTTTTTGACCTTTACAAACTCACGACAACACTGGCATGCTGCCACAGCTGGAATTAGGTCACAATGAGAACACAAACAACAGTCTTTCGAAATGGAAGATCTTATCAGATCCTATCTGGAAGATCTCCTTGGCCCATATTTTGTGATTGTTGTGCTCCTCCGTCAGCACCACGCCTCCTCTCCAACACGTCAAGTTCCGCCTGTGTGTATCTGGCTCAGATGCATAGGTTTAAACATTTTACTTTATTTTTGTTTTGTTTGTAATTATTTTTCACAAAAATTGGCCACAAAATCCCAGATAGTGGACGTTCTCTGTTCGTTGAAACGAATCCACGAGCAATGGGGGGGCTGCAGGCGTGGCAAACGCTGATTGACTGTCAGTGTTCCAGCCAGGGTCATTGGAATGGCTCAGCGAGAGAGGAATTTTGATAATACTTTTCCAATTTAGATAAATCTGTGGATAATTTCGGCATTAAAAGAACACCTCATCTACTAACTTTTAATGTGTGCTCCCATTCCTATTATTTTCAACAAAGTCCTTCTTTAACGTTTGAATTCACTACTTTTTACACAACAGGCTGTTTGTTCTCTAACAACATGCTAAACAGCATAATAACATCAGGGTTTCACTCCACGAATCGACATCTCCATGGACGTCCAGTTCTGTGGTTTTCTGTGACTCTGCAAGCTGTGACATTGTGTAAAACACAAAAACAATACAATGGTTTGCATTATCATTTTACATTTGAGGACCACGCGAGTCCCAGGGTGCATATGATCCATAATGAATCCCAACCTAGGAACGGGGAGTCGCAGCAACTCAAGGACCCGGTGCTTTTCTTTTCGATTCTTCAATAAGTAACACAAAGGATTGACTTGAAAGAGGACTTATCATGGAATTGAGACACAGCAATCCTCTGCTATATTTTGGTTCTTGGTCCTGTAATAGTGTAGATATTTATTAACAGTTGCTTTTTTTTTGTTTGTTTGTTTGTTTGTTTTTTTAATAGTGTTTGTACAGCATTTTTTGTGTTTCCCGTTTCTCTTGCTCACTCTATATGTTATGTGTTAGGGCCTGTCATGATTGCAAATTTTTTAGGACGATGTATTTTCAAAAAATTATCATGACAAACAACTGTTTTTTTTTTTTTTTTTTTTTACCCCACTGATATAATAAGAGCATAATAATGCAAGTACATCCTTTTTAAGAACAATTCATTGGGAATTCTATGAATAATCTAGAACTAACGTAAAACAATAAATAAAATTGAAATGCAAGCATACTCTGGTTCTATTCACAAAAAGTGCAATTAAATAAATATTTAATGCCTTAACACGGCAGTATACTGCCAATCAAGTTCCAGGTCGATTAAGAAAAAAGTGGCAACATATGTAAGTCAAAACAACTTTTTCAAAAGTCTGCAGCCTTTCTTTAGATATTCCTTTGTCAAAGTGTTCAACAACTACATCTCCTATAATAGTTGGAAATGGTATACTGTATATAGTGTGGGCATGTGTGCACAATACACATCACATTTGTGTTTCCATTGCTTGGAAAAGGGTTCCATGCATCTATATTCTGAACCATGGATGATAAAACCCCTTAATTACCTGCAAATGTATGATGAGAAACATTACTCTTACATTACTGGGACTATTTTCTCCCATAATTGTTGAAAAAGTACTAACAAATAATAATGAAAATGTTATTTTTCCACAAGACCACTCTAGAATTGTTGCGTTCTGAGCACCCTGACGACCTCAAAGCTGTTGAAACTCACCTCAACAGGATACAATCATCTTGCATGGAAGAGGTGAGTGACGCTGGTGTCGTCTTATCATGCCATTCCCATTTCTTACTGCTATTGTGTGTTCTGCCGTCTAGACCAATGATCCTGTTATTGAAGCACCAGAGGCCAACTTTATGAAGCTAGTACAAGGCCTTATTGAAAATACTGATGGCAGGGAACATTTCCTCAAGGTACATTTGAACTGCATTATATATATATATATATATATATATATATATATAATAACTTCACAACGTACTGCCAGAAAATCCCAATTAAAGGTTGTAATTAAATTCAAAGGTCCACTGACACGTAAAACATAATTTTTAGTATGTTTTTAATTTTTTTTAAAAAAGACAGCCGGAATGGACCCATCCATTTTTTTCACCACACGTCAGGATTTTGTCATATATGGATTTTTGCATCTCTCGCCTTGAAAATCCAATTGAGGCATTTGTGTTGGAGAAGAACCAGGAAATGACGTTTTTTGCCGATGCCCACGCTGGCGAGTTCGTGTGTTTATACCTGTTTTACAGGGAGGAAAGTAGCCGTTTTTTTCTGCGTGTTAGCAAAAATGCCGGCTCGTTGTATTGCTGGATTTTGCTCGAACACTGGAGGATGGAGTCACTATTCACACTTTTCCAAAACTCCCGGTTCATCGTGAAAAATGGATTGCACAGGTGCAAAGGACGAGGGCTTTGTGGGTTCTAAATGACTGTTCTGTGTGTATAGAGCTATTTAAAAAAATAATAATAATACTTGTGGGGGACTAATTTTTCTCACAGTTTATAGCATATATTACGTGTGAATTTAGAATAAATCCCCTTATTCAAACCGGCAAAATAAAACAAAGCACTTGTATTACGTTTAAAATTTAAAAATTCAATCACACACAATACAACAAAACAACAACAAAATAGAAGTACAAAGATATTTTTGTTGCATATAACACGAGCTAACTAGCTAACTAGATTTATGGTCACCAAACTCGAAAAACTTCTCCAAAAGCAGCAATAATAAAAAGCTCCGTTCATATCCGATGATGTAATCCTTTTCTCAGAACGTAACAAAAGATCCGCATCATAATAACTTCATAAAGTACGTAAGTCAGGGAGGCTAAATGTGTCGATGTGCGCGGCCCAGCGTTGTTGTTGTCCGCCAGCAGCCCGGTGTTCGCCTCATTGCGGAGGTGGATTGGGCGGGGAGATGGTTTGGCCATGTGTGGGGAGGAGAAAGGTGTGACAGTCTGAGCGCTCCCAGTGCTGAAGTCTCCTTGTGATTAATGCGTATAATTTGTAAACTTCCAGCCAGTCTGAAACATCCCCATCCGTGCTTCGACATGTGCCATTCGACAACTTGTCGCTGAGTGTGTATGTTTGCTATGGACGTCTCAGAAAGACGAACACAGTGAACGTATATCTTTTCATCAACTTTTGTTTTAAGGTTAGGGTTAGGATATAATGTATGTAAGCTCCCTTTATGTAGAAGGGAAACTATGAGACCGGGGGATTTCCTAGTAAGAATCTGCTACGTACCCAGAGTTCCCCTGTTAGTAATGTATGCGCATTAATCACAAGGAGACTTCTCAGCACGGGGGAACGCTCAGACCGTCACACCGGCATGGGTCCTCCTGAATGCAGTACATATGCAAGACTTGTAAAAGAGTTAGGAAATCGAATAATTACAGACTGTCATTTTGAATATTTTATCAGTTTTTGTCCGTCTGTCTGGGAGTCTGTGGTTAGTTGGAAGTGATCTGCATATCATCTAAATATGGCTTTAAACGATTATCGATATGGCTTCACTCGATTTTGAGATGTTCACTTCGAAAATAGCTTCCATGTCAGAAGTGGAGTCGGAAAAATCCGAAAAACTCTCTTGTTCATCTCCCACAGCAGGTGGCACAGCGCAATGGTGACTGTCCCAGTGTGACATCTGCAAATTACATTGCAATATGTCCGCCACTGGGATGTCGAGTGGTGAGATTTGCGCAAGTTTGCGCATTAATGACACGCTCTCCACTCATTTTTTTTCATCACGACATTGAAGTGAATAATAGTATATGTAATTTTCATAAAATATCTATTTTAAAAGTTATACATGGCTGTCAGTGGACCTTTAAATTGTTCCAGTAAGTATCCTATCGATGTGCACTTTTACGGGTGTCGTGGTGAGAATATTTCATTCCTTTTACCCCACAGAATGTGTTTCCAGTGGAGTATGGCCCTGACTTCGACACAGCACTGGAAACGCTCGTTTGTGAGTTCTTCACCAGACTTGAGGAGCTGTTGCCAATCCCAGATTTCAAGCAGGTACATGATCAAAAATGACAGAATAAATCAAAGCAGTCCAAATGGAATTGCAGCTCTACACCTGTGGAAACTGTAACACCAATAATTTACAGCACAATCCATCCATCCATCCATTAGTCAAGCCGCGTATCCTCAGTCACAGGAGAGCCAGAGCCTATCCCAGCTTGCTCTGGGTGAAAGTCGGACTACATCCTGAACGCGTCACCAGTCAGTTACCATCAGTGAGCGGGAATCAATCCCACGATGCCTGCACCAAAGTCTGGCATGTGTGCCACTACACCATCAGTGACGCTACAGTACAATTTCAGTGTAAAGCATTTAGTCAGGCACCAATTGTCTAAGTTCTCCCACTTAAAAAGATTCGAGGCCTGTAATTGTCATCATCTGTATACAGTCCCTCAACGAGAGGAGGAACCATCCAGAAAATCACGTGTGATTTTTAAAACAATTTATTAGCAAATTATGGTGGGAAATTTGTATTCAACAAGTTTTCTGGCCCTCATAAACCTGTAATCTCTACTTAAAAAGGCTTGTCTGTCCTCCACTCGTTACCTGTACAGATGGCAACTGTTTGAACTCATTATGAGTATAATACACACCTGTCCACAACCTCAAAAAGTCACACTCCAAACTTGACGATGGCCAAGACCAATGCGCTGTCAAAGGTCACCAGAATCAGAATTGTAGAACTGCACCAAGCTGGGAAAACAATCTGCAATAGGTAAGCAGCTTAGTGTGAAGAAGTTGACTGTGGGAGCAATTATTAGAAAATAAAAGCCATGAAGACAACCACTGTTCTTTTCCCTCGATCTTGGTCTCCACGCAAGATCTCACCCCATTGGATTAAAATGACCACAAGAATAGTGAGCAAAAATCCCAGAACCACACTGGAAATTCAAGTGAATGACCTGCAGAGAGCTGGGACTGAAGTAACAATATCTGTCATGAGTAACACACTATGACACCAGGGACTCAAATCCTGCAGAGGCAGACGTGTCCATGTGCTTAAACCAGTACAAGTCCACGCCCGTCTGAAATTTGCAAGAGAGCATTTGGATGATCCAGAAGAGGATTGGGAGAATGTCATATGGTCAGATGAAACCAAAATAGAACTTTTTGACAAAAAAAGTCAACTTGTTGTGTTTGCAATAACAAGAATGATGAGTTGCATCCAAAGAACACCATATATACTTTGAAGCATTCCGTTGTAAACATCGAGCTTTGAAGCTGTTTTTCTGAAAAGGTACTAGGGTGACTGATTCATGTAAAGGAAAGAATGATTGGGGCCATGTATTGTGAGCTATTGATTGAAAGCCTTCCATCAGCAAGGCTATTGAAGGTGATACTTGGCCTTTCAGCTTGAGAATGAGCTCAAAGGAACACCTGGACAACGAAGGAGTAGCTTTGTAAAAAGCACTTCAAGGTCTTGGAGTGGCCTTACCAGTCTTCAGATCTCAACCCCATAGAAAATATTTTTTTGCGGGGAGTTGAAAGTCTGTGTTTCCCAGCAACAACCTCAAAACATCACTGCTCTAGAGGAGATCTGAAAGGAGAAATGAGCCAAAATACCAGGAACAGTGTGTGAAAACCTTGTGACGACTCAGAAAACGTTAGAGCTTGGTCATTGCCAATAAACGTTATACTATATAACGAGATATTGAGATTTAGCTTTTGTTAATGGTGGCTGTGTAGTTCCCCCCCCACTGTAAACATCTTTGGCCCCTTTGAAAGGTTCTATATAAACCTTTTGTAACTATGATTAACTTTAAGATCTTTCTTTTTTTTTTTTTTTAAAGACTGCGTCTTGGCTGAGCGCTGCCCCCTCTGTCCTTGATGAGTACATACAGTGCGTATCAACTGGAGATGATCTCAAGTTTCTCCTCCAAAGCAAAGAGTGTCATGGAAAATTGGCCAAAAATACAGTTGGTATGGTTCAATGTTCATTATCGGTGATTGTTTGATGATGTGCAAATAGTTGTTCCAATCATTCTCTTCTTTTTACCTCTTCCCCCCACCCCCCATCCACACACACAGCTCCTTTTCAATCAGATGATCTTCTTATCCCATCTCTGTCTCTGCCCCCCTCTTTGGAAGTGGCCGTCGCGTCCCACCCCAGCGCTTGTGATGATGACCACAATGTTCCTCAGATCGTCATGTTTGAAGAACTGTCCACAAACCCTTCCACGTCAACCGATTTTTCAGATTCTCCGAAAAGAACAGATACGTCCTCATCTTGTCACAGACCGCAACTCGTGACGCACAAATGTTCGGAATGTGGCAAATGCTTCAAGCATCATTCTGTCCTGGTGGAGCACCAACGGGTCCACAGTGGCGTGCAGCCTTACAACTGCTCCGAGTGTGGGAGGGCTTTCAGAACAGCCACGCTGCTGGCCGGCCACAGGTTGCGCAAATGCAAAAATGCTGCGTATCTGTGCATAAAATGCGGGAACAACTTTCCTTCCTCTCTGGACAAATTCCGACACCACTGCCCAAAACGCCAACGTAACTACGATTGCCCGCACTGCCGAAAGACGTTCCAAAAGTCAAGCAGCCTGAAGGAACACCTCCTCACTCACATTCAGAGCCGCCTATTCAAGTGCAGCCATTGCGGCGAAGGTTTTCCCGGCATCGGCGATCTGAAATATCATCAGCAGGTAGATCATGACAAGCCGTACCAATGCAAGCAATGTGGGAAGAGCTTCATCACCTCAAAATGTCTGGTCAAACATCAACAACGCCACGATGAGGTAAGCGAGATGGAAGCCGCCAAAGTACTGAGCAGAGGTAAACACAGGAAATGTGGCGCCACTCGTCGGATTTCGTCTTTGCCCGTGAGGAAACTGACTGTCAACTCCACCTACCCTCGGGGGCGAGTCACTCACAACTGTCCACTTTGCGGAAGGAGCTTCAAGTATCGCTTCGAGTTTCTCGAGCACCAGAGGTTCCACACAGCCGTCAAGCCGTACAAGTGCTCCCAATGCGGCAAACCCTTCCGCACCGAGGCTCACCTGTCCGGCCACAGGAAGAGGAAATGCAAGAACGCCGCTCACATTTGCACCAAGTGCGGGTGTCAGTTTAGATCTGTGCACGAATGCGTCAGGCACCAGTGTGTGCAGCTGCTGACCAAATATGAGTGCTCTCACTGCGGGAAGACCTTCAAGATGGCCCACCTGCTGAGGAACCATCAGATGACCGAACATCAGCTCCCCTACAGCCCCAACCATCGCTTCAGGTGCCGTTACTGCGACGAGACCTTCCCCGGGATCAGCGAGCTCAAGTATCATCAGCGGGTCGACCATGAGAAACCGTACCAGTGCCAGGAGTGCGGCAAATGCTTCCTGTCTGAAAAGTGCTTGTCCAATCACGAGCTACGCCACAATGACGACAGGCCAGAGAGCTGCCTGGTCTGTGGCCGCGGGTTCCGAAACCGCTATGACTTGAAGCAGCACATGCGCACTCATACGGGAGAGCGCCCCTACCAGTGCACTCACTGCTCGCAGTGTTTCTCCACAGCTGGAGGCCTGAGGAGTCACACGCGTGTTCACACTGGCGAAAAGCCTCACGTGTGCCCGGATTGCGGGAAAGCGTTCTCCCAGATGGGCGCGATGCGCACACATAGGCTGACCCACACTGGCGAGAGGCCGTTCAAGTGCAGCGTGTGTGGCAAAGGCTTCACAATGGCGCACAAGGTGACCGTGCACATGCGCGTCCACACCGGAGAGCGGCCGTACGTGTGCTCTCAGTGCGGGAAGGCCTTCTCTGATGGCAGCGTACTCAAGCAGCACATGCTCAACCACTCAGGGGTGCGACCTTTCCACTGCCAGATCTGTCCCAAGACGTACACCTGCCTCAACCACCTTAGGAGGCACCTCAAAAGTCACTCTAGTATGAACTGACATACGTTGACCAGTAGCTCCGCAAGGCGAAGGTGAAAAGTTCTTTTGGTCAAGTCGTTGATATTTGCACACGTTCTTCCAGAAGTCTGGAGTTCCCCCGCCCACCCTTTCCAAGCATGGATCCATTTTCTTTGAGATACTAAACCCCAAAGTCTATATTTTGAAGGACATTTGTAGAGGTTTTAGGATTTGGCTCTGTAGCTCTTGTGAACTGCAACACTGTAAATTTTGCAATAGTCTCTTTTTGTGCCCAAATTTTATTTTATTTTTTTTTAGTTTGAGAACTTCAAATTAAATGCGGTTGGTAACATTGTGGTGTCAATTTACTGTCCTTCAGGAAAACAAAATAACTCTTTACACTAGAGGGCAGTAGCTACATCTTGACACTTGTGTTGCTGGTTTACACATCTGGACTCAAGAGGAACACTGTTTATCCTTGAATGACTTGCTTGTTTTTAAATCTTCACTGATAGACCTATGAAGAGACATGTGACTGATAGGTTGCTGATACACAAATCCATCCGGCCTATTTCCCGTCATTTACTTGGCGTGCATTGGAATCTTGATTGGACCGCAATTTCCTGTAGCTACGCCTGGCGCACTGTGAGATCTGCACGCACAGTAAACTGTCAGGAAGACCAGTCACTTTTTGTCATTTGTACATTGACTCGCATGACAACGAAGCCTTCACTGGAATTGTAACCGAGTCGTTGTGATTAATCTCTTCCGTCTGTTTTTTGCGGGAGAGAAAAAAATGTTCAAAGGGTTTTTTTTTCCCCTCACTTGTTTGATGCTTATGTTCCACACCGCGGTAGTTTCTTTGGAATCATTATTTCATCATTTTCTAACTTAATTCCAGTTTATAATAAAAGTGGTTCAGTGTGCAGTCCTTTATACTTGTTTTTTTTTTTCACCCTCTGACTCAGATTTCCTACTAATCCTGTGTGCTTAACGTCAGGATTCTCTGGAAACTCTTTTTTTCTGCCAAATTCACTGGCCAGAAGCTTTTTTTTCTTTTTTTTTTTTAAATAGATTTTGGCATGTTGGCCTATATGTGCAGTGGTCTTATCTTGACTTAAGGGTGCGCCATGTTCTTAGTTTGCTTAGGGTAATGATGATAACATGAGTGAGCTCATTTTGTGATTTTACATCCGTCTGGTGTCCTCATGCCTGTAAAGAAAAAAGCTTCACTTTTCTCCCATTTGAGCACATTTTCTTGCGTAACTGAAAAGAAAACCAATTTCTAATTTCTCCATCTAAATTAATTTGTGGATTTAAGAGAAAAACCTGTATGGAGACATCTCGAAACATGGGCATTAGAATTTATACACGCTGCGGATTTCTTATAAAGACTGGCTCGTAAACACAGATTATTACCAGATGTCTGTCTTACCCCCCCCCCCCCCCCCCCCCCCCCCCGTTGCATCTGCTCTCTGTGAGGAACTGTCTCGCCAAGAAAAGTGAGCTCAATGGAAAAAGTGAGTCCAGGACAGTCCCAGCACACACGTATGTCCACAGCAACGACGAAACATCCCCACCCCAATCCACACCTTGCCAAGTGAATGAACCCTAGCACGTTTTCTCCTCTCTTCCCAGGGAGTGCCTCACAACACTTGTCAAACTGTGCACTAGATGGCACTGTGTTTCTTCCTGCTCCGTTGGTGAAATGAGCCAAGAATCCCCCACGTCTCAGCCTTTTCTCTTTAAATGTTCATATCTGGTCTGGAAAGATGAACCAGATGTATTCATGGAGGGAAGTTTTTACATAATTGAAAAAAAAATTGCCCCAAAATGTGCATTAGATTCCCTGTTTGCAACACAAATCCTACTCCTCATTGATAATTGCTTTTCAAAGACAAGTTTCAATATTAAACCTGGTTTTATTTATTGAAATATTACATATCAAAGGTATTTGGTTGAAAGCTTTGACCTGTAAAAAAAATACAGTATGTACATGCTGGGAGCGCTGTGCGCAGCATGTGTGGAAGTCCCTCTTCCAGCCTTTATGAGGAAGCAGGCATATCTGAGAATTTGCGTCAAGCTTTAGCCGATGCGCGTTCTCGCCCACTGCAACTCCTCATGCACTGCAAAAAGGCGCGTGCACGCCCCTCCTCCCTTCTGGTGCGCGTCGTCCTCATCTGCGCGCTCCGGCTTTCGCCTGGACTAACTTCGACGGGGCGGTGGAACAAAAAGTTTGGCCGAATTTAGACGTACAGGAGCCGGGTTTGACGATTTGGGCGGCTTCTGCATTTGTTGCGTTTGGGTTTTTTTTTTTTATTTTGTTTTACTAAATTTCTCCTCGCAGTTCAGCTATGGAGGCTTTCAGAGGTCTCCTTGTGCTGCTGTGCGTCCTCCTGCCCAGAGCGCAAACGCAGATCCAAAGACCCAGGTCTGCGGGTAAGTTTCGAATACTTCGTTTGTTTTAAAGGGTTATCTGCTCTGCTTATCGTTGAAAAATGTGAGCTCTTTCGCGTTTGAACTCGTCTATTCCTTTGTAAAAGAAACTTGGTGCACGATGAGTTGACAGTTCCCCGCAAGCGACGGTGCAGATGTGCACCGTTGCCTTGAGGAATTCTCACAAATTAGCTATAAATTTGAGATGAGGATTGAAGCATGAAATTCACAATGAAAATTTGACCTGTGTTCAAACGAAGGCCTACAACGCATGTTGCTGAATTTAGAGGTGTGGTGCAGAATAAGATTAACTACCTCTGATTGCGCTCCAGAATTGTTTCCATTTTAGGGGAATTGTACTGTAGTTGTGCAGTCCCCCGTGCTAACAGGCCTGCAGGAGTCTGTTAGCAAACACCCACGAGTGTCACACCTGAAAGAGGCCTGTAGTCCGGCTGCCCATTTTTCATTGAATGCATGGTGCACATTTGATATAACTTGCATTTGTCCACCACATGAACATTATCTTTGCGCTTTGGGTGAGCTTTTGTTCTCCTAATGTCAACTGTCCCTATTTGCTGTGTGAACAGAATGTCCTGTCGACCTTTTCTTCGTGTTGGATACATCTGAGAGTGTGGCCCTGAGACAGAAACCTCCCAACTTTTACATCGACCAGATTAAAGAATTCACCAAGCGCTTCGTAGATGAACTCCAGGACATGTAAGAGCGCACGTTAACTCCGGCTGGGGCGCTGTTTGATAGCTTCCCGATATCTCCTCTCTTCGTAGGCGCCATCGATGTGACCGCTACCTGACGTGGAACTCGGGAGCGCTGCACTACAGTGACGACGTCATCCTGGTGCGCGAGCTGAGCGACATGAGCACCGATCGCCAGGCCCTGAAGAATGACATCGACACCATCAGATACATCGGCAAAGGAACCTACACCGACTGCGCCATCAAGAGGGGTCTTGCTGAGCTGCTCATCGCGTAATAATAATAATACAGTCATCATACAGCAGGCAGCGGATATTAGCGTTCCATGTTCACAAAGTTGTCTATTCTCACATTTTTGGGGGGAACCTATCATATCTGTTAAAAGCACACCTGTTCAGTGTAACGGTGTTATACAAATGTCACACACATGTCTACTCCAGCGCAAAGTGGTATCTACTCAGTCTTTGCGTGTATTCTTGCATACACAGGGGTTCCCACTACCATGAGAACAAGTACATCGTGGTAGTGACTGATGGCCATCCCATTACTGGCTATAAGGAGCCTTGCGGAGGGGTGCAGGAGGCTGCTAACGAGGCCAGGCTACATGGTGTCAAGGTGTTTGCTGTTGCTATCTCACCTGATCAGGAGGTAAATACACTTTTTTTTTTTATTCTATATTAGTGAAACATCTCATTTGCATAATACGTGAGGGCAGCCTTCCTGGCAACCATTTTGGAAATTAAATCATGGTGAGATGCTCACCAGAAATATAGATGGGATCGTTGGAAGCGGTACTACCACTAAACAAAGGTTGCAAAATGTGTAGTGTTTGTGGGGAAGCTGTAATAAGCTACAGCACAGTCAAAACGTGGGTGTCCAGGATCAAAGGCAAAGAACAAGGGCCTGTTGGAAACGACTTCTGTCACAAGCCAAGGAGCGACCAAGCATCTGTAGCCGTTAATCCTCAGGTCGAGGCTGATTAGAGAAAGTCGTCGTCGCCGGTGATGACGTCATTGTCATGTGACATCAATTCATCGTACACTTTTTGCAACCTTTTGAACATGTTTAGTGGCGGGAATCCAATCACAACTCAATGCTGATGACATGAAGTCTTTTCCAAATTCAGCTGACAGGAAGAAAATATGTTTTAACAAAAACTTGAAAAAAAAGACATTTCAATTGGTATGTTCAATTAAATTGGGCTCATTACTTTTTGATTGCCCCTTGTACAACAATTAAATGTCATAGATGACTACTCATGTGATTTTGATCAGTGTGGTGAATGTTGTTTTTTTTCGTACTACGATCAAGATATCACGACCTCTATGGTCCGATTACAATGGGCAGTTGGTTTTATTTTACAAAAATGCCCAAAGACGAACGGTGGACCTAGCGGCTAGTGTATCTGCGTCATAGTTCTGGGTTTGGGTTCAGATCTCAGCTGCAGCCACCTTGTGTGCTGTTTACCTGTTCCCCGCCCCATTCCCTCCCCCCCAATGGGTTTTCCCACGTATTCTGGATCCCTCATCCCAAAAACACGAATATTAGGTTAGTAATTGAAGATCAGACTACAGGTGTCAAACTCAAGGCCCAGGGGCCAGATGTGGCCGCAACATGTTTTTATGTGTCCCGCAAAGGCAAATGTAGTGTCGACTTTCATGATTCTTCTGCAAATCTGTACCAAAATTTCAAATGTTGAGCTATTCCAAGCATTTTGGTGTTACCAAACATCAATGGCTGAAAAAAAAAACATTACTCATGATTTCTGATTCCAAAACTGGCTCATAAATTATGTGCGTAATATGTTGAGGTGATTAAATATTTTTATACGCCCCTGCTTTAAACCTTTCAGTGGTTTGAAAGTACATTTCAATGCTTCTTTTAAATTACTACTTAACCGCGTATCGCAATGGCCTGGAACTCGCGGCCCATGGGCCATTCGTGCCCCGTGAGGTGATGTTTTCATCTTGCCAAAAGTGACATCAAATGAATATAAAAAAGATTGATTTAGTGAAGTACCATTCGTAGTGGTTGTATTTTCACACAATAGCCATGCCTTTTAAGGGCCATGTTTGACTTTGTCATTGTATGTACGCAATACAGCCACATTTGAATTTTTATGATAATCAAATAATTGCACAATAATGTAATACAAAAAAAATCTGTATTTTTATTTTGGTAATAGTTAACATTCACAATATTCACAATAAATCAGCCATTATTTAATCAGATAAAGGAATTTAAAAGTTACAAAATTAAATCCATAAGTAACCAATTTTAGGGGGAAAAAAGTCTTTAGTCCCTTAGATAACTTCTGTTCTGCATTGGCAGTTTATTAAGTTGAACTTAAAAAAAACTTCTATAAAATTAGTACAATAACTATTACATTACTTGGATAATAAATGTAAAGGATCAGGGCATAAGTGACCCCGAGCCCTACTTTGCCCACCCCTGGTCAAACCTAACCTCAGAGTGATTAAATAATGTTTTTCCTCCATTTGTTGTATGAATCTTCTGTTTCAAAAAAGACGACATACAATTGTATACCTAAAGTACTGTCCAGACCCCATTCATGTGGGACTGAGAACAAAAATCGTAATCTTGTCCTCGAATCTGCATTGAAGATCTAAAGTTTGCTTTTGTCTCGTTAGGATACCAGACTCTCCATCATCGCCACAGACCAGAACTACAGGCAGAACTTCACAGCTGCAGACGACTCCAGATCCACCAAGATGGGAACCATTAGAACCATCATTGATATGATCGTATTTATCATCTTCTCTTTCATCTCGTCTCCTTTCTGTCATTCCCAAAAGAATTTGTTTGTATCTAATTTACATTTTTTTCCTCTTCTTTTCAGACCAATGAGACCAAGGATGTGGTATGTCTGATAATCTGTTGTGTCTCAATCTAAATCAGTGCAGTTTAACATATTTGACATATTCCACTGTCTTTTGCCGCCTCATCTATTTTATGTTTGATAGAACCAGTCACTAATTATTATGACCACTTTTTATGATCTGAATCTGATTTCCTTTTTAACTCTTTCTTTCCTCCGCAGTGCTGTTCATTTGACTGCAATGTAAGTGTTCAATGTGTCACCTTTCTAAGAGCTCATATTCTATTTTTGTTTTATTTTCAATGAATACTGCGCTCACCTTTCTTTTTTGCCTTGCTTCAGGCTCCAGGAGGCCCTAAAGGACCAGATGGAGACACTGGTGGCAAGGTATGATGATACAAGATTATGCTGGTTTATCAGGTGCAAAACAAGTTTGAGCCAAAAGAATTGACGGAATACATCTCTATTTGCCTGACTGCTTTTGAATAGAATTGGGTTCTTGTTTTACCTTTCCACAGGGAGAAACCGGTAGACCGGGAATGCCAGGAGAGAAAGGAGATATTGGTGCCATGGTAAGTGACCTTTGACAGTCAATCCTCTCCTCCTCTGTTGACAAAAAATGACGCCAATTCTCAACATTGCCCACTAACCATTGGCACCACCATATTACAGGGCAGTGTTGGAGATCCTGGTCCCGTCGGGTACAGTGGAATGAAGGTAAAAGTCCAATACAGTCACTTATTTGAGCATATACCAATGAGAATGATGATAATATTATCATTCATTAAGCATAGAACAGGAAAGCATGTATAAGATCAAGTTGGATGTATTCAAATGTGTGATTTTCTGTTTGCAGGGAGACCGAGGTGGAAGGGGCGAGAAGGTGAAATCCCGTCTTCAAAATATAAATCAACACTATTACATGTAGCAGAATTAATGCGCAGTATGACTCTTGGCCACATCTGACTGTTAACTCTCTTTTGCAGGGAGAAAGGGGACACAAAGGCTACAAGGTGAGCTTGTTTTTGATGCCCGACCATCAACTTTCTTGCGAGCGTCTCTGGAATTTGTCTCATTTGTTTTCCTTTCTCTCGTGTGTCTGTGGCTCTTGAACAGGGAGACAAAGGTCTAAGGGGAAATGATGGCGTCGATGGACGCAAGGTGGGTTACAAATGGTGTCAACGTGTGATCGTCTCGAAAATTACAGTTGAATTGTACAGAAAAAAGTATCGATAGCAATTCATATATTGCTCACTATAGATTACATCATACTTTTCTCAAATGGCAGTATTGCAAAAAATATCTCAAATAAATTGCAATCTTTTTTTTCCGTGAACAACTAGTCATACTTTTCCAGTTAATACATTTTAAAAAATAAAATAAAATGAAATGTTATTCATAAGTGAATATAAATCAATGAATGCAAACTGAAAATGAGATTTTAAGACTGACGCGGGAATTATACCCAGGGCATTGAATGGATGGCAACTGGACTGCGTTTGTCTTAGAAGACGTTTCGCCTCTCATTCAAGCAGCAGAGGCAAAACATCAGTTATGACAAACGGAACAAAAGAGCGATGAATAGAAGTGATCAGTTTCTTTTTTTTTTCTGACATGATCATTTCGTTTAAATGTTATTTTATTGTATTCTTTTTGTTGTTGTTTTTATCAGGGTGAAGCTGGCTTCCCTGGTCTTCCTGGCTGTAAAGGATCTCCTGGGTCAGATGTGAGTTCAAGATCTTAATCAGTATCTTAAAAGCATTGGGGCGAGTTGAAGTATTTGTGTTCTTCTTTGTGCCCCCTGATTCTTTCCAACCAATCTTCTTTTGAGAGCACAGGTGGAACATCTGATCCACCAGTATATAAAATTTCCATAAAATGGTTTTGAGACACTATCCTTTCACAAAAAAAGAGTAAGCATGCAATTCATCAATGATTGTCATTGCACTGTAGTTATATTCAGATTTAATTAAGCCCGCCACACACCAAAAAACACGGCCAAGCCCGACTGAGCTGTCACGCTCAACTTGCTGAGTCGCAAGCCACAGGCCGCTAGTTTTGCTATGATTCAAAATTTTTCATCGGTGGTGAATTGCATCTCATCATTGGAAATGTAAGAGCCAATTGAAAACACACATGAGCTTTAGCAAAAAACACGTTTGTGGGTGTGGCATGGAAGCGAGACACCGTCTGTCACTGCGGCGTTGCCAAGCTGCACCAAAGTAACATATACTGTATGTAATGTTTTGCAATAATACTATATTTATAATTATTTATGTACTTGTGGCTAGAAACCAAAGCGTAGAGCACAGGTGTCAAACTCAAGGCCCGGTGGCCAGATCCGGCCTGCCGCATGATTTTATGTGGCTCGCAAAGGCAAATCATGTATATCAACTTTCAGGATTTTTGTGAAAATCTGTAACAAAATTTCAAATTGTCATTTCATTAATGATAAAGTTGAGCTGTTGCAAGCATTTTTGTGTTCCCAAACATGAGCAATAGTTGGAAAAACCCATTTTGCTTGAGTTTTGATTCCAAAACTAGTTCATATATTTCGTGTGTAAATATGATGAGGCAAAAGATTTTCAGAGTTTCAGTCCTTACGGCCCTCCGAGGGAAACTCGTAACTACAATGTGGCCCACAACAAAAATGAGTTTGACACTGCTGGCGTAGAAAGTCTCTTTTACCAAAATATGAAGTGCAGTCAGTAAATATTGCGACTGCGCAATCATTACCCAGCAATCAACACTGTTCTTTGGCTCCTGTTTCCTCTCTTTGTGAAAATCTGCTTGTTTCTTATCAATTGACCCCTCCGTACAGGGCACTTAACCACGCCTCCTGAAGTGACGTCACGCCACGTGCGCTGACGTAAGACAAACAGTAAAAATGGCAAATACAATACAATACATTCTGAACTGAGACAGACTCCATGCTTCTGATTTCATTCAAATCAACGATATATTATAGATTCTAAATACAATACATTCTGAACTGGGAGACGCCATGCTTCTGATTTCATTCAATCATTCACACGTAGCAATGTTATGCTAGCGAAGAACGTCCCATTCATTTATACGAGACGCGTATTAAAAATCAACTTTAGGGCATATCTTCGTGCAGACACAGTCTGTTTAAGCTTCGGCCGCGAGCCAGCAAGAAAGTGACACGTTTGTGCAGTCCGATCGTCGCTAAATATCGCTCAACAAACAATAAGTGTGTCAATCGTTCACACGTAGCGGTGTTATGCTAGCGGAGAACGTCTCATTCATTTATACGAGACGTGTATTAAAAATCAAAATTTAGGGCATATCTTCGTGCAAACACAGTCTGGTTAAGCTTCGGCCGCGAGCCAGCAAGAAAGTGACACGTTTGTGCAGTCCGATCATCGCTAAATATCGCTCAACAAAGAATAAGTGTGTCAATCGTTCACACGCAGCAGTGTTCTGCTAGCGAAGAACTTCGATTTCATTTATACGAGACATGTGTTGAAAATCAAATATAGGGCATACCTTCGTGCAAACATATCTGTTCTGGTTCATATTAGATGGATTTAGTTGATGATGCGGTCTTCCACAAAGTTTGATCCATCGAAGGCATTTTTCGTACTGGGTCTTCGGTTTTGGAAAGGGTACGAATCGAACTCCACCAACTAGCCTTTCAGGATACCTGTCGTCACTATTACAAAGTCCGTGACTACACCTCTTAACCATATTTTTTGTTAAATAACCCAAATACGCGATAAAACGCTAACAAAACCTATACTGGACCATGCAATGTTGTCTGAGAAAATGGCGGGAGCAAAAACGGGGTTTGGTTTATGCAGATTTCTGGCCTCTGATTGGTCAGTGACGCGGATTGCGCAATATCCACGGAGGGGTCAATTGGGATATGTTTGCAGTACAATAAAAAAAAAAAATACAGCACAGTCGATTGTCTGTGGAGCTTCAAAGTCTGACACAGAGTTGCAGTTTTTCTGAGTGTCCTTGTGTGGTGGTCAGTCACTGCAAAGAGTCTCCACCATTTATTATTTTTCGCGATGGTCCACTTCAATTCCGTTCTGCCGCGTCTCTCAGCGGGCCTCAATCACCATAGAAGGAAAACAGCTTATGAGGTGTTTACACAGTCTTTTTTTTTTTTTTTTTTTTTTTTTTTTTTGCACTGTGAGTTCGTGCCTACAAACAACCTCATGTGCTTTTAGTATTTATTTCTTTTTCACCGTCATCCATGTTAGCTTTGCAGAACCATGTATGCCAACCCCTTTTATCTCCTTAAGCATGTTGTTTACAAATTAGTCGTTAGCTCCGGTTGTATGTTTTGCAGTGTTACTCCTTGAGTGGCCTTGACCAATATCAAGCCTGTAACCTGGAGAGCTCCTGACTCTTTAATCACAGTTAGGTTTACATTATTTTCTGTCAGATTGTTTAAATGAAGCCATATAGGCATATTGTACACAAGCACTCACAAACATGTGAATGCATGCTCGGTGCCACCACTTTTGAGTCTCGTGGTTACAGCTGTTGCTGTTTTTCTCTTTCAGGGTCTTCAGGGTGAGCCTGGGCCAAAGGGAGACCCAGGTCCTTATGGTCCAAAAGGAGAAAAAGTAAGCTATTATTGTTTAAAATGTGTTATTGGTGTTTTGAAATAAACATTGTGAATTGAGTCAACTGCTGGTTATTCCAGGGAGATAGTGGAAAAGATGGAGAACCAGGAAGACCTGGAAACTATGGACCATTGGGACCTCAGGTAAACCAAGACTTTGGGGAAATCCCCCAACCCCCACCCTCCCAAACAAACAGATGTAAAGTTTTGACGTGTGTGTTTTGGCAGGGTGATCGTGGAGCCCGTGGAGCTAACGGGGACAAAGGCGAGCGTGGTGATGATGTAAGTTGTGAAAAGTCCGTTAAAGCCAGAAATAACCAACTTTTGTCCTAAAACGGTCTTAATCATAGGGTTATTTCTGTGTTTCAGGGTGTACCAGGACCTGATGGACCTCGTGGCGAGATAGTAAATAACTTTAAATCTGATCTCTTTTATGCGGATATGCTATGCGTCGACACTTCATGGTTGGCAATCTCTTGTAGGGAACAATCGGAGAAAAGGGCGAACAAGGTTCCCGTGGAAACAGAGGATCAAGAGGAGAGCCAGTAAGTGATGATGATGAGTCAGAAATGAAGTGGAACTCTTCAAACGCATCATGAGGAGAGACAATCATTTTACTAGTCCCGCTTTGCACTCTTTACAATGTTTGTATTGAACTGAATGTGTTCTCAAAGGCCAGAATACGCAGCTGCATGTCATGAACAAAAAAAATAATAATTTCTCAGCCTCAACAGTTGGAGCTTTGGTGCTGTGCTCAGTCGCCAGGAAGTGGACTGACTCCAGTAACTCATCTCACTGACATACTTTAGTTCTGATCAGGTCTTCAACTGTAGCCGTTGAGTACCCAGACTTCATTGCTGTTTTATTATTGTCACTTTAATTACAGTTGAAAACAGATGTTTACATCTAAAAAGATAACTATGCAGTCTGACATTAAATTAGACTAAACCTTTCTTGTTTTAGGTCAGTTTCGTAAAAACCAGAGTAGTGAGAAAAGAATTTCTTTAGATAATTTTTCATTACTTTCTTTACAGTCAAACGTTTCCATACATTTAACAGGTATTGAGTACCAGTGCCATTGAACTCTATAACTTTGGTTAATATTTTTGACATCCTTCCAATAGTTGGCAGGAATTTTGGAGGATTTCCTCTGACAGAACTGATGAACCAAGTTTGAAACTCACCTTGCTCACGTGTCCATTTGCAGGTGTGCCCATAAATTTTTAATTGGATTGAGGGGCTTTGTTATGGCCAATTAGTTCAAAACATTAACTTTATCTTTAAGCCGCTTTGTCACCAGTCTGGTAGTTTGCTTCAAGCCACGTTCCATTTGGAAGACCCATTTGTGTCCAAGCTTCAACGTCCTGACTGATGTTTGAGATACTACTTCAGTATGGGCACATATTGTTTTTTTGCTCATCTATTTTGTGAAGTGCACTGGTTGCTACCATTGCAAAAGAACTCCACAACATGATGCTGCCGCCCCAGTATTGCAAAGTTGAGATGGTGTTCTCTGGCTTGCAAGCTTCCCTGTTTTTCCTCCAAACATAAGGAGGATTACTAAGGCCAAACAATTCAGTATTATATTCATCAGACCACTCAACATGTCTACCAAATTAAGGTCGTTGACCATGTAAAACTGAACTTTTTTTTTGTATACTACTTTTGGAGAAAGAGTAACTACCCAGGGATTAACCAATCTTGTGCAAATCCACGATTCTCTTCCTGATATCTTGATTTCTTTAACTTTCCCATAATATTACACAATTAAATGGTGTGTTTGAGGGATGCCTAGTTCAAATACATCCCCAGGTCTGTCTTTAATCAGAAGTAAGAAGAAGAAGAAAATACATCTGGTTTTGCACAGTAAGCTTACTGTATGTAAACTTTTGCCTTTGAGTAATGTCATGAAAAATTGTTGCAAAAAAAATCTCTCATTATTGTGCTATTTAGCAAACAAATATATTTGTAATAATTATAATTGGCCTAAAATAAGAAACGTTGTTTCTGTATTTATGTTATTCGGGGGGGGGGGGGGTATACGTGGTACCGTGTGTAAAATGTCAGGTTTCAATTTTTGTACTGAGGACCCAGGACCGACACGTGGGTACTGTATAGCTTTCGCATGTTCCAAAATGTTTTATTTCGGGTTGATCCTCACACATTTCCTCTTTACTTGTCACATAAAAAAGTCAAGGAAAAAAGCCCAACGGGTTTGTGGAGTTAATCCTTAGTCTTGTGAGATTTGCGATGGTTTGCGTGACATCAGCCATGACAGCAGTTCTTTTTTTGTGAGATGTATTTTTTATATTCCGACTTGTAGCCATATTTTCCACCAAAAATTGTGACTGAATTCCAAGATGCATGAACTCAGTGATGTTTCGTGTTGTGACTTCGATGTTTCACCGAAATGGAACAATTCAAGCAATCGGCTGCTTTTAAAATCTTGACTCAAGCGGCTTTATTGTCCATTGTGATGAGCCCTGTACGTTGCAATGTACATTTGTTCTTTTCCTTGCCAGGGGGAGCCAGGACCCCGTGGAGAGCAGGGACGCGAGGGCTCAGCTGGCCCCAACGGAGACCCTGTGAGACCTGCACACACTCAAACAGAATCATTACGTGCACGCAGGAGATACGGTGGCATGCTGTTTTTAACTTGTTGTTTCACCCAGCAACTCTATAAAACACCCACTTTTCACTTCAACAGCTTTTTATTTCAATTTTGAGAAAGATTCAGTCCGCATGTGCATTCAAGTTTCACACTCGGGGATAGGGTGAGGGGGGGGCACTCTGGGATGGGACATTTTAACAGTGTTGAACCTGGCTGTAGCCCCAGTGCTGCCCACTCATGCATGCGCTTTCTCCTCCCAGTTGGAGTGTTCAACTCCTCCCAGGAACGTCTACGCTCATTCTTTCCCTTCTGACTCAGTTCTTCTCTCCAGGTCCTGCAGCCAAAAGCCTTAGTATGGTTCTTAATACGGCTGCAGGCAGTGTATCAAAAATAATGCTCTACATGGTTTACTTGCGGTAGCGTCTGTGATGTCAGAGCTTTCAATGGATCTTTTGTGCTACTCTAATTTTCCTCATCGAAACTGAGGGGAGAGTAAAGAACTACTGTACAAAGTAGAGGAAACCGACACGCTGGGCGAGACTTTTATGCTGCTATTTGAAAGAGCTCCACGCACACAAACAAACTACTGTACATGAAATACTTTTTGCATTATGAAACAATAAAATGCTGATACTATTGAACTAACTCAAGTATACAGTACGGTGACAAGGTCACCATTTTACTTTTTTTTTTTTAAGTAACACTGAACATTTGCTAAATAAAATACAATCAGCAAACATGAAAGTAATGAAAAGTGGTAACTATTTAGTTTAAATGCCCTTTGTAATACACTTTTATTAGATACATACAGTAAAGACTTTGAGTAATGTAAGATTTGTACATGATTTAGAAAGAGACACACAACAAAATCAAAGAACAATTGGGCTCTCTAAAACCTGAATGGAATGGTTGCTGCCACCACTTAAGCATGGATCTTTACTACAGTTTGTTTACTATGAAAAAAAATGATGGCTATCCAAAAGTTAATTGAAGCAATAACACTATTCACATGTCTACTTTACTTAGTGGTTTGTATTTGGTCCTTACTGGCAAGTCCTTCTCGGCAAAATAAATAACTGCCCGTAGTAAGGCTTGGGTTTTCTATGCTTAAAAATAAAGTTGAGGTGAGATGAGTGTAATATCACAGCAATTATTTCCAACGTAGACCCAGTTCAAATGCTCATGTAGCAGCTGGGCCCAGCTGCTGTTGATACCAGTCCAAACGTAATAACTAAATGAGACTCCCTGAAAACTTGGTATTTGGTCACGGCACGACATGACCATCAATTACACTACTGTATTTGAATTACTTTTGGGAAACCTTTCAGCCACGTTAAGCTGATGATTCAGTGTTGCAATGCAGTGGTTACTTGGGAGAAAGCCAAAAGAGTAAAAAAAGGAGAGGTCACTCCTATTCTACACAAACACACAACTGATAACATTTAATCAGTAAACCTGTACAGGATTATGGCATTGAATCTTTTCCAGATAGTCATAAAAGATTCACTTGGATCTTTTTCTGTAGGGAAATTGATAGCAACTAACCAGTTTGCAGCAGGAAATCTAAGAAAGCATCATATACAGTGAAGAAAGTAAGTATTTGAACACCCTGCTATATTGCAAGTTCTCCAACTTAGAAATCATGGAGGGGTCGGAAATTGTCATCGTAGGTGCAGGTCCAATGTGAGAGAGATTATCAAAAAAGAAAAATCCAGAAATCACAATGCATGTTTTTTAAAGGATTTATTTGTGTGATACAGTTGTGAATAAGTATTTGAACACCTGAGAAAACCAATGTTGATATTTGGTACAATAGCCTTTGTTTGCAATTACGGAGGTCAAGCGTTTTCTGTCGTTGTTCACCAGGTTTGCACACACTGCAGGAGGGATTTTGGCCCACTCCTCCACACAGATCTTCTCTAGATCAAACAGGTTTCTGGGCTGTCGCTGAGAAACATGGACTTTCAGCTTCCTCCAAAGATTTTCTATTGGGTTTAGGTCTGGAGACTGGGTAGGCCACGCCAGAACCTTGATATGCTTTCCACTGAGCCACTCCTTCGTTTTCCTGGCTGTGTGCTTTGGTTCCTTGTTATGTGAAAGACCTAGCCATGACCCATCTTCAATGCCCTGACTGAGGGAAAGAGGTTGTTCCCAAAAATCTCACAATACATGGCCGCGGTCACCCTCTCCTTAATACAGTGCAGTCGTCCTGTCCCATGTGCAGAAAAACACCCCAAACTCATGATGGTACCACCCCCGTGCTTAACGGTATGGATGGTGTTCTTGGGATGGACCTCATCATTCGTCTTCCTCCAAACACGGATTATGAGCAAAATGTTCCACTTTGGTCTCATCTGATCATCCAAATCGTTATTGGCAAACTTAAGACTGGCCTTGACATGTGCTGGTTGAAGCAGGGGAACCTTCCGTTCCATGCATGATTTATGTGATCGCAGCTCTTTTTTGGTCATTGACTCAAGTCATGTCGTGTAGTCCTGGGCTGATTCCTCACCTTGTTAAGGATCATTGAGACCCCACGAGGTGATATTTTGCATGGGGCTCCACTCCGATTGAGAGTGACCGTCATGTTCAGCTTCTTCCATTTTCTAATGATTGCTCCAACAGTGGACCTTTTTTCACCAAGCTGCTTGGCAATTTCTCTGTAGCCCTTTCCAGCCGTGTGGAGTTGTATAATTTTGTCTCTGGTGTCTTTGGACAGCTCTTTGGTCCTGGCCATGTTATAAGTTTGAGTCTTACTGATTGTATGGGGTGGACAGGTGTCTTCATGCAGCTAACGACCTCACACAAGTGCATCTGATTCAGGATAATACATGGAGCACAGGTGGACTTTTAAAGGCTGATTAACGGGTCTTTGAGGCTCAGAATTCTCGTTGATAGACAGGTGTTCAGATACTTATTTGGAGCTGTATCACACAAATAAATCACTTGAAAAATCATACATTGTGAGTTCTGGATTTTTGTTTAGATTATCTCTCTCATAGTAGACATGCACCAACAATGAAAATTTCAGACCCCTCCATGATTTCTAAGTGGGAGAACTTGCAATATAGCAGGGTGTTCAAATACTCATTTTCTTTTCTGTGTACTTTGAAATAATTATCACAATGGTTTTATTATAATCAATGACTTAAAACAGAATCTGAGTTTGTTACAATTAGTGCTTTTAGTGACAGTGCTTGCATGCGCCTTTCCCAATAAAAGTGGCACACGCTTCCAAACAAGATTCTCTGAGAAGGAGTGTGCTTTTTATCCAAGACAAATATGATAACGGATACTATGTTCTACAGGGTGAGCCTGGAAGGGATGGTTCTCCTGGCTACAGAGGAGACGAAGGCCCCCCTGGACCAGAGGTCTGTATCACTGGACAAAAAGATACTTAGACAAACTTTAAGAACTGTTTACAACCTCCCAAAATGGCCGACACACAATTTTTTTTTTTACCCACAATGCACTTGCTCTGAAGTTGTGCAAGTGACCTATACGTTATTATTTTAGATAGCTAAAGTACCCTAGAATTTAGTATAAATTTTGCCTACACCACCTATTTGAGAACGGTAAAAAGTGTTGGCAAGAAAAATGGAGTAGAATCCAACTAGAAGCCATTGGTACAACAAAATGCATCATGTGACATGTGCGTGCACACTGATTGGCTGAAGTGGTATCAGCACAAAATGGCGCCACCCATTGGTCACGATCACTCTGGTTGTTAGCTAGTGAATCAGCACAAAAGCAAACAAACTACAAAGAAAAATGCTAAAACAATCTTAGCTAAGGGTTGATCATGACTTGGGTTTGTTCCTGCTTGGATGATGAGAGTGTCAGGTATGTTTAGCAGGAAATGTGTGCATTTCATTTCATTTATGGCTTGATGGAAAACAAAAGATTTGTGGGCCATGCTCACTATAAAGCGGAAGATGTAAGTGCAGGCATCTCACTGATGGACTTAAGTTTTTTAATGTCATTTGTTTTTGCATTTTCTTTGAAAGACTCGATACTGCCTAAGTAAGCAGACCTGCATCAGTGAACTAAATATACTAATAGAGAACACTAATGTTGAGAAATACAAAGTATTCTCGCAAGTTTGTGTTTTATTGGTAAGTTTTTCTACATCCAAAATGTGTGGTGTAAATCTACCCAATTAAAATAGCTGAAAATTGTTACCCTCGATTTATTGGGTAAATTTTATGTTGTTTTTTTTTCCAGTGTAGTACAATTACAAATTTGTAGCACATGCTTTATTTGTACAGTAATTGATTGAGGTATCCATTTATTGTAATGTCTTACTATTTTACTACAGTTAACGTAATTGTCAAATGTTCTCACATCCAAGAATGCTAACTAGATTTAGCATCATGAGCAGTTAGTCATTGTGATATTATATTCTAACCATACAGAACCATCATTAGAACATCAAAGTGTTTTCATAAGTGTCGGGTTTTGTTTTATGTTTCCCATTTTGTCAATCCTTGTTTCTCTCAGGGACCCAAAGGGCCAAGAGGAATCAAAGGGTCTGCTGGAGACAGAGGCCCGATGGGAGGCAGGGTGAGTGAGGAAGATAAAAAAAAAAAAAAAGAGGGGGGGTACAGATGTCTGCCATCTGTCACAGTTCCTGCCGCAACATTGGTATACGTGTGTGTGTGTGTGTGTGTGTTTACTGTATATGGGAATGGGTCTGTAAATATGTCTCGGTTGCCATCTTCAGGGTGTCGACGGTGCACCAGGAAACGGTACTGCAGGTTGTCCTGGCTTCCAGGTGGGTGTGTATTTATTGCGGATAAAAGAAGTTAGCACTTCACAGCTGAATATTTGCATATATTTGAATTTTTATCTCTTTATCTCAGGGTTATCCTGGCCCTCGTGGAGATGCTGGTGAACCTGTGAGTTTCAACATATTTACCTCAACTTTACAATTAGCAGTAACTTTAATATCTTTGTCAAAAAACATGAATTAGGCGCTTTACTTCCATTTTTGTAACCTCACTTTTAATACTGTTCTTTGGCCTTCAGGGTGGCAAGGGGACCCCTGGACCCAAAGGAGATGACGGAGAACCTGGTGAACCAGGCCCCGATGTGAGTCTACCTCGTCTCCATTTCGGATTTGCTCCTCATTGTTTTATTTTTCTCAAATGTTCTCTCAGAGAGCTTTAAGTCACGCGATCTGACTGATTTTATTATTTGAAGAGTTTGTTTTCAAAACGAGACGTAAGCATTTTTTTCAGATTTACGAAACTCGCGCCAAAATTATCCAGTTCCGAATGGATAATTTTGGCGCCAGTTTCGTAAATCTGAAAAAAATGCCTATGTCTCGTTTTGAAAACAAACTCTTCATTTGGATTTCCGATTTGCCACTTTTGGTTTTACAGAAGTCTTTTCATTCCTCGTCTTTAATATTCTTTGCTGCTTTATCCTGGAGCATATTTCAGCGTTTCTTTGTCCGTCCATCTTGTTTGCACACTCTCCTTCTGGATTGCAGATGGAAATAATTTCTAATGTAGATCTGAATACTTTGTGTGTGTGTGTGTGTGTGTGTGTGTGTGTGTGTGTGTGTGTGTGTGTTTGTGTGTGTGTGTGTGTGTGTGTGTTGTGTGTGTGTGTGTGTGTGTGTGTGTGTGTGTGTGTGTGTGTGTGTCATTGGAGAAGGGAACTTTGAGCTGATGCAGCTGTGTATATGTCGTCGTCAAGGATACCAGGAAATGAGTGTGGAGGATGAAGGGACTCCATTACTCTTTGTGTGTGCGTGCACGTGTACATGTATGTGTGTGTCTGTGTGTGCGTGCGTCCGTTTAGCATTGCAGCATTAACACATTAATCTCCTGCAGTTCAACTTGTTCGCGTTTACATTTAAATTACTGTATTTCCAAGGTTAGTGTGTTAAGACGTATACATTTCTGCACGTTGTAACTCTTCTCAGAGCTTTCAGGCATCTTGTCCTTGAGAGTTCACACAAAAACCGCACGATCTTGGAAGGCCTAGGATGTTCCTTCTGAGATCGGTTTAAGTACACATTCAGGTTTTGCATGTGTATAATAAACATAGCACAAGATCCGATCCATGGTCAGTCTTCATTTACTTTTAATTACATTATTTTACATCACTGGGTTTCATTATATGCCCAGACAAACAGGCTCTGCTAATGAAGTCTAAATATGCATAAAGAATGCAAAACATTTGGTTTAGCTTGTAAAAAGCTGGCTAGAACGAAATAGATTAATGACATTTGGGATTTATAAAACGTGTTATCTTCATACACGTTTCTCTTAGTATGAGGTGTAGGCTTGGTACTATGTAATTTAGCTCTGTTTGTTTGAAGTTTAGAAAACATAATTATACCCCTAAATAATTGACAGGAATCTGGAGCCTCGTTAGTTTATCTCAGCATAAATACAGGAAAGAATGAAGCAGTCTTTCTTTTCCCTGAAGATTTTAAATACAGTACAGTAATTCATCACTGCATGAAGGTTCATTTATTGTGGTTTATTGTGGCTCTTGTTCTTGGTGGGGGAAAAAAAAAAGAAGAAACCTTAGTGAGTATAAGTAAGTCATACAGTTGGTAATTTACCAAATTCCATGAGGGTGCAAGGGACATGACCTGAAAGTAGCGGTTTAAAAGACAAACCACAGTCAGCATTTTCTGAAATAAATTCACAAATACCAACCATGGCCTAATGAACCAACGGTGCAAATGGCTAACCTGGGAAATCGCACATTCACTCCGTCTCTGCATTGGTTTTTGTTTATGGCACTTCAGCAGGGGATGGCCAGTAGGCATGTGCTTGTGCTTTGTGACTAGATAGTGATCTCAAGTGGACAAATATAATATCCCTTTCTGGGCAGAGGTTGCAAATTTTAAGAGTATCATTTTCTGAAGGTATCGGATTTTTCTCTCTGCAAAATTTTATTTGGTCCAGAGGGGGTTAACTGCCTCTAAAGTGCATTTAAAAAAAAAAACTGCAATTGGTTTGCATATATGAAACCTTTAAAAGTATACAGTAAATAAAATAATTAGCTGTTACTTTGCAGATTTTCTCCACAATAAATCAGAGTTGACAGTATTACCAATTTATCAACATTTAATCATTGAAAACAATGTACCAGAATCTCTGGTTAAAACGCTGTTGTTAAAAAAGATGAAGATTTAGCAGCCTTCCAAGTGTAAATTTATGTTAAAGACAGGACACTACAATACGTGGCTTACATATTGATGAACTTCCAATTACTGACTTTAGCAAATTTTCTTTCATCTGTTTATTATTCATTTGTCCTTTGTGTCTCAAGCAAAAATACATAATACATTATTATATACAGTATTTTAATCCACTCTCAATCATAGCCAAGATATTTATGATTTTTTTTCTTGTCAAATATTTCACTGTGAATCAGTCATTTGTTTGTTGCTCCGATTCGCTGCTGTAGCCTGTATATACGTAGGGAAGACATCAGCCAGGCATCCTTTAAAGGAGACAGAGTAGTCAGGCGACCAGACACTTGCTGTTGCTTCAAAGTAGCTCACGATCTTCACCCATTTCGCTTCCAAATCATGGGCAGAGAAACATGGAATAGATATATTATGCTATTTCCTCCCCAAACTTACGCAACAGTGGTCTGTACGTTCAGAGCGGCTCACTCACAGTCACATTGACTTTGTAATTTCACACTTGATGGGTGGTCAGTCACTTGCGACACTTCAATATGTGCACACGAGCAATTAAAACAACAATTTTCCAGAATATGTACCTTGAAATTAAATTGCAACAATGACACATTCTACAGGCTAGCAAGAGTGCATCCATTTGAAAAAACTGAAATATTTAACACTGTCCAGGCCAGAGGGGACATGAACGAGTAGACAGAGGTGTGTCAGGATTTACTGAGAATTTTCCATCCCTCTACTTTTTACTCAAGAGTCAATGCAAAAAAATACTGTACAATCAAGTCCAAAAGTATGAATGAAAAATTACATAAGCTTTAAGAGTGTGAATTTAAATTAAAACAATCAAGATGATTTTCAGGGGCTCAAATGTGATGAGACTAAGCGATGTTTATAGTGCTTGAATATCACCAAATTCTGAGGTTTCTTTGCCAGGGCTTCACTGCAATCGATTTTGTAAACCTTCAGATGACCTTAATTTGTGTTTTCAGTAAATTGAAACCATTGTCTGTTGCTTGCTTTAATCGCGCCATGTGTAATGAGTTCATTCCAAGTCTGAATCAAAGTTTGTTACATTTAGTGTTTTTACTACCGCTGCTTGCGACATGTAGTGTCTTGAATAAGTCTTGTGTAGCATTTGAGGAGTTTGGTATATCAGAATTTCCAAAGTTTATAAAACAGTGGTGAGGCCAGCCATGATGTACGGATTAGAGACGGTGGCACTGAAAAGACGACAGGACGCAGAGCGAGAGGTGGCAGAAATGAAGATGTTGAAGTTCTGGTTGGATAAGATTAGAAATGAGCTCATTGGAGGTCAAAGCGGGTGCCAGCTGGCACCACCCCAGCACCTACGGAACATGGGCGAGTCCACCATCACACCATCAATGCTCTCCGGGATGTCAATCCAGTGGTTTACCCCCACCCACCCATATCAGGAAGGAGAAAAGAAAGTCTCGCCCCTTTAGAAAAAAACACAAGTACATAAATGAATAAGAAAAAAATAAAACAAATGAAATATGGAAGAATAATAATAGAACACCCATAAACTCAACAATGAAGAAAAGTCAAAAAGTTACTTTTACTCTTACAAAATAGTCATTATTGTCAGATCACACAATATTCAGGCAAAGGAATCAAGAATCTAGAGTTACCATATTTTTTCTTGTTCCGCTGATAATTTTATTCTATGATGAGATTTAGGCAATGGTTGATGTTTATACAGTAGTTTATTTTTCTCCAGTTTTGTAGAACTGTTTTCTTAGCGGCGGCTACCACAAAACGCCATGATTGTGAATATGAGGGAGTCCGGTTGCACTTAAGTCGCCAAATATCCACTCTCTTTGGAAAGGGGAATACTGCAATTCAAAATATAAGAGAGTTTTTGCATAATTGAAGTCCAAAAGCATTGAATTGGTGTGCATTCCGAGATAGCCTGTGTATTGGTGGCTGGGGTATATTTGATCCAATGTGTGCAGATATATATTAGTTGAAAAGAAGCCCATTTTATGAACCGTATAGTGTATCAGGTAAAGTGCATTCTATAGAGCACTTGTCTAAATTGTAAATGAGTGTTTTCAGTCATTATAAACGTAGTGTTACATATTTGTGTCCAGTAATTACGGTTATCGGATATAGGTCTTCTTCCCATTTTGTGATTGGTAAGCACGTTGATTTAGAGCAGGAAATAAATTTATAAACGTTTGAGAGGGTTTTTTTTCCCGTTTGCGGAAGAAGCTTCACTGTTTGCTTAAATTTTGTCAGTTCAAGGGTGCGCTGGAGTTTTGTTATTCTTTTTTTACTGCTTTTAATTGATTAGATTGAAGAAGGATTCCTGCTGTTATTTGAAATTCTTGGAACAGTTCAATTATGTGTCCTGAAAATATTATCATCAAATAGTTGTTCTAGGTGATCAATTCCATGCTGTTCCCGGGTGATTAAAATAAAGTATATTGTTCATTTCGTAATCTGAATTGTGCCAGATTGGTGAGAGTATAAAGGGAGCTAATTGAGATCCTGTAGTTGGTAGATTTTCCACCAAGCCATGAAATGGGTTGTGAATATTTGCTTCTTGAAACAGATATGGTGTTATAGATTTGTAGAAATATTTTTTTTAGTTTGAAGATGTTGCAGTCTGTTGTCAATCTGCTCCAATTCCAACCAAGAGTGATGGTCCTCATTGTGGTGCATCGATTCGATGAGGTATTGTAATTAGTTGGCTAAAAAAAAATGTCTTTCATGTTGGAAGCATTGTGGCTTCAAGTTAGTCCTAGAGTGGATAAACTAATGATATTTTTCCTGTTTTTGAATAAAAACCTATGTCAGAATTTAATGTTTGAAACCATTTAAATGTGGTCTTAATTGAATAATTGAGGATGATTTATTTGAAGTAAGGTTTTTATTTTCATTGTGGCTATTCTTCCCAGTAATGAAATAGAGAGTTATTCAATTGTCTTAATTCAGATGACTTTTTTTTCCCCCACAAAGTGGTCTGTAATTTAAATGGGTTATCGCTGCGAGTTTTGGTGAGACGTTAATACCAAAATATTTAGTTTCCTGTGGGAATGGGATAATCTAGGATTTGATCTTCAGGATTTGCTATTGTTGGAAGCATGGTTATTTTGCCCAGTTGATCAGATTTTTGTGAGAATGTTTGAATGAGATTGAAGACTGCCGAAGAGATTACTTTGGTTCCTGTAAATAAAGAAGAATACCATTAGCATACAGAATGATTTTGTGTTCTGTCACTGGTGAGTTTGAATAGAGTATTAGCTTTTTGGCATACACTACCAGGAGGTTCGATGATTTTGCCAATAGCATTGGTGAGAGTGGACATCCTTGTCTGGTTCCTCTTTGTAAAGTAAAACTTTGTGATGTGATCCTATTTGTGTTCACTGTTGCTTTCTGCGAGTTGTGTAATGTTGCTATCCAATGTATAAACGCCATATTTTCCACACCAAAAGGCACACACGTTATCGTTTATCTCCCTGACTGTTCTGAAAAATAGAGGCACTAGTGTTGGCCAGAAATGTCTAATGAATTCAACAGACATGACATCCGGGCCAGGCGCTCATCCGGGTTGCATATTTTTAAAGCATTATGTAATTCTGTAATGGTTAAAGGGGCATCAATAGTGTGTTTAATTTCTCTATTTAACTGAGGAATGTTTAGCTCTTCCATAATAAAAGTTTGAATTTCTTTTTGGTCTGGGTTGTTTGAAGATGCGTATAAGTTGAGAAAATAATGGCAGCGAATGACGGGAAAGATTCCAGCAGTGTCACAGTCACCCACCGTCAGAGCTGCCGGGCTGCCCATGCCTACAAAATTATCAACACCAGTCTAGCCCTCCTCCGGTGCAAAATCACACCTCCTTCCGGGCTGAATTTAATACCCTTCACGAAAATGGGGCCTCAGCGTTTACAACAAGGTGCGAGAACAGAAAAGTCTGTGGTGACTTTGAGAGAATAACATCTGAAAAAAGCTCTAGTGTCCTAGAATCAGGTTATGTGAACAAATCAAACCAAGGTCACCTTGTATTAGAATACTGTAATGGGAAGAGTAAAGTACTGCTAAAAAATAGAACAGCTAATGATTAAAAGGATACTACCACAGCATGACAAACATGAATGAGGTAGTGTTGTGGCATGGACGTGTACGGCTGCTAACAGACTGGGCTCAGGCATGTTTATAAATTAGATGACTCATCGAAGTATTGGTTATACAACAATTATACAAACGGTGCCATTGTCCAAATAAGTCTGGACCTAACTACATGCAAGTTCACTGATGTAAGAAGCAACAGTAATAGTACCATCAGTCTTTCTCTCGCCCGACGCGATGCCTTAAAATAAGCAAGGAGTCACGTTGATTGTCGAACTTTGGATGCGGTATGCCATTTTCTATACATCGGAGTGACCAGGTTGGATAGGATTAGAAATGAGCTCATTAGAGGGACAGCCAAAGCTGGATGTTTTGGAGACAAGATTCGAGAGAGCAGACTTCGATGGTTTGGACATGTTCAGAGGCGAGAGAGTGAGTATATTGGTAGAAGGATGCTGAGGATGGAGCTCCCAGGCAAAAGAGCGAGAGGAAGACCAAAGAGAAGGTTTATGGATGTGGTGAGGGAAGACATGAGGGCAGTTGGGGTTAGAGAGGAAGATGCAGGAGATAGGCTAAGATGGCAAAAGATGACACGCTGTGGCGACCCCTAACGGGACAAGCCGAAAGGAAAAGAAGAAGATGGTTCTAGTGGGATACGGGCTGCAGGCCGCAACTACATTTGCTTTATCACCTTTGACCTTTCCTGTGATGTAGTAATGTTTTTAAATCATTTGAATTGATAAAAAATAGGTATTTGCTTGGTAGACTGGTTTTACCATGTTCAATAAATTAAATGGGAAGAATTCCAAATTCCATCCATCAATTTTTCTGTGTGCAGCACTTGGAGGAAAATGTTTGGACACCCCTGGTATATGAAGTTGAAGTCATAGGTTACAGAGTATTAACTTTTGTTGAAAATGTTCAGGATGAGCGACTGATTTGTTTTAAAAGAATACAACTTGTGTTTGTAAAATTTTCTAATATTTAGTTTCTGAGAATAGTTGAAATAGCCCTGCGATTGGCTGGCTACCGATCCAGGGTGTACCCTACCTCCTGCGTGAAGTCAGCTGGGATGGACTCTAGCACACCTGAGGATAAGGGGTAGAGAAGATGGATAATAAAAATGGATTTATAGTATTTTGTGAAACAGCAGGTGTCAGCGTGTACAACTAGTTAGAATGTCTGCCTCACAGTTCTGGGGGCCGGGGTTCAAATCCCAGCCCCGCCTGTGTGGCATTTGCATGTTCTCCCTGTGCCTGCGTGGGTTTTCTCCGAGCACTCAGGTGTCCTCCCCAATCCCAAAAACATGCATTCAGTGGGGACTCTAAATTACCCGTACTGAGATATGTTTGATATTTTTGGTGCATTATTAAGTTACAGCCTTCAACATGATGTAGTGCAGTTTCACGCCACTGTGATCTACACCCATAAAACTAAACATCCATCCATCCATCCATGTTCTGTATACTGTAATGTTTATCCTGCTCAGGGTCACGGGGAGCTGGAGTCTTTCTTGAATTGGATGACATTAGATCTTCCAGGTGTACAAAAAGAAATGTCCCGTCAGTGCAAGCATCTTAGAAGTCAGGTGGTTTGCATTATCCTTTGTCTCCTTCCTGTGCAAGCTAAAGATGTCTGGGAGTCGTCGATGTAGATTTAGAGTAACTACAGTGCTGGTTTTCCAATTTTTTTTCAACATAACGAGAAGCAGAGCTGATATAGTGTGATGATTTGTAACTCCAGCATACCAGACTGCCCCTTCGCCAAAACTGTGTCTCTTTTCTGTCTGACGTGTTGGTCTGCAAATGAGTATTTATGATCCGAATGAATGTGGGGTTGCACCACATGTGGTGATGCCTGTGTAGTTTTGCCATACATCGCTCCAATCGTCGAACTGCCGCCATTGTGCATTGGTGCAAATTTTGAAACTGTTTTCGAATGCCTTTTTAATTATAGAATCTAGCCGTTTTAATGGAATCATCAGATGCTGTGTGTATTAGCCGTCAATATTCCCCAAATCCCTTTCGAAATTTGCAGTTTAATCTGTGAAATCGTAATTTTCTTCAACAAATATAAGCGTTAACAAGTTGCTCAGACTGTCTTTCTCTGCAGCTGCACTGCTATGGCAGATGATTGGTCCAAAACAACAACATCTGACCTCGAGGATTTAGGGGCTTTAAGGAAACAAATGATATTCAGATATGATACCATCTGTCAGAAAAATGTGGTTTATGTCTGTTACAAGTGATCACAGGTCTAATATGGCAATACTAAATGGCAAGTATTTTCAGCGTTCCGTGAGTAATGCCTGGGCCTATGAAACTACCTTTATTCTTTGTAATACTCAAAAATGAAAGTCTTTACTTTTTGTTCCAATCATCCGTCAATCTATTTTCTATAGCCATCCATCCATTCATCCATTTTCTTTGCCGCTTATCCTCAACAGGGTCGCGATTGTGCTGAAGCCTATCCCAGCTATCATTGGGCGAGAGACACGATACAACCTGTACTGGTCGCCAGCTAATTGCCCAGAGTGACCCTTGTGCGGACAAGCAGTATGGAAAATGCATAGATGGATAAAGATAATAATGCATTGCAGTTATATAGCCTTTTTCTCAACGCTCAAAATTATTTTACAATTTCATGCATTTATTGATATATATAGATATATATAAATATGATTTTAATGTATTACAACCTCATAACATTTCCTCTTTTGGAAGACCGTCAGCAGATAAAGATGTGACATCTGCATCGAACCCTTCTATAAACGTGTGCTAACTCGTACAACATCCCTCTTGTCAGTAAAATCAGAATACGGTCCATTACACCAGAACACTCGTTTGTTTACAATGGTTAACAAAGAAAACCTTTGTAGATGTAAATAATACTTAGAAATCTATTTTTATACCTCTGAAGGGTGATATAATGTAAAATGTTTCCTCTTTTTTAGAACAATCAACCAGGACCTGCAGGACCAAAAGGGGCCAAAGGTCACAGAGGACCTGAGGGAAGATCAGTAAGTATGCCATAGTCCGAATTTTTGTGTGTGCAAATTGAGACATTGACTGGATTGTGGTCCACACATGCACAGTAGACTCTTCCTCACTTTGGGAGGGGGTGAGGGTTTTTTTGTTGTGTCGTCGTTCCCCCCGCTCCCCCACCATGTGGTATGAACGCTTCTTTGAAATTAATGTTGACTGCATGTTGTCAGCATCAATAGGATTGGACCCTGTGTCGACATGGTCGGTCGAGGAAATCCATTATTTTTTAACGATAACGCGGTAAAACTCTTGAAAAAATTGTTAGTCTTTTTAATCCTAAAAGAAAAAGTGTGCTAATTGTATTTACAGAAATTGACCTCCTTTGCATTTTGCCAGATGATGTTGTTACAGGCAGGAAACACTTAAGATGTTTCAAGGCAGGCAGGAAACACTTAAGTCTGGTTCTGCTTTGTTGTCAGAGGGCCTGTTTGATTTTTGCGGGTGGCCCCTGTCGGTCTTAGCATCCCAATTTCACTGCGGGACCACAAAAAAAAAAAAAGCATTCTGGTGCTATGATACTATTGAAGGCAAGCACAAGAATAATAATCATTCTTGTTTGTTGCAGTTTTCTCTTTGCTGACTTGCTCCTGATTCCGTTGACGCACAGTGACCAAGCTCCTCTGGCCTCTCAACACAGCATAAAAACCACATGCATAGGCATACAGAATATAACCACCCTAGTTTGAATCATCTTAAATCGGAAAATTTGTGTAATACCCTTGCCCTTTCCCAATTGGACAGCGTTAAAAAAAAAAAAAAAAAGGAATGCGTCTAAATATAACCATATGTTTGGATGCATGTTCCACAAATAAAACCGTCAGCTCCCAAGCCCTGTTACTTTGCACACCATGCACACGCTTCACCCGTCCCACCTCTCCCGTCTCAGACTCAGCACGTCTCCCAGACCCAGAATCATCCGTTCATGTGTATGGAGCTATTGTCTCTCCCGTCTGTCTGTCTGATTTCCTGGGCGTACACATGCAAGCAAGGCGCCTTCGACAAAAGGAAAGAGAGAGAGACAGAGGGAGAGAAAAACTCTTAAAGGGAGTTTATCGTTCGTTAAAACAAAACAGATGTTTTCTTTCTGCGGCCAAGTGAGAGAATAAAATGTCGTGGTGATGAATGATTGGACGATTCACGTGTTGCTCAACCATATCCCGAAAGTGCAGTTGCAGTAGGAAAGTGGTTGTTGGAAAAGTCGCATGAGTCTGTGTGTGTGTGTGTGTGGGGGGGGGGGGGGGGTTACAGTAACTTATGTATATTTTACTGCACCCAGATTAATAATTATTAGACAAATTACTGTATCCCTATATCTATCATGCACTCTTTTTCTCTCTTTTAGGGACCTCCTGGGCCTCCTGGACCACCAGGAACTGATGTAAGTCTATTTAAAAAAAAAAAAAAAAAAAAGTTGAATCTGATCCCTCACCCATATATTAGCCACAAGACAGGAGACTTCAACTCAATTCCCCACCGGGACTTTTTGAGTTTTGCATTTGAATGTGATACCCTATGTTCACACTGGAGCCACACATCCAATTTCCTGAAGACCGAATCCCAGAGCCTTTCACCTTACAGTACCATCAGTAAAATATCATCGTCATGTTTTCCTTTTTCCTTTTTTCCCCCCCGCTTTTATGTTGATGTTGTTTGAAAAGCCGCCCTGGCTGTCTTAAAAAGTTACATAATTTTATTTAGAGGAGTGCATTGCCGTACACTAACATGCGCTCCGCCCGTCTCCTCAGGAATGTGAAATTCTGGACATCATCATGAAGCTCTGCTGTGAGTTATATTTACACATTTTTATACACAAATATACACATCCTGGCAGCCCCATATTTTTTAATCAGTTCTTGATCAGCATAACAATCAATTAAACCCTGACGAATGTCAAGGTTACGCAGAGTTTTTCACCCTGATTCATTAACATTCTTTTTATCTGTGTTTTCCCGTCTTTTTGGGCTGCATCACAGCTTGTTGCGGTAAGTTCGTGCTGAACCCTCCCGAAAATTCTACTGTAAAATTCCTCTTCCTAACCTATGGCTTGAGAATTAGCGTGATTTTCTTGTTCTTCTTTTTGTATCATCAGAGTGTAAATGTGCAGCTCTGGACTTGGCATTCATTGTGGACAGCTCAGAAAGTATCGGCGCTACAAACTTTGCTCTTGCAAAGGACTTTATCATCACTGTTGTAGACAGACTGATCAAAGACCAACAGGTCAAGGTAATGTCCTTCTCTGTGTTGTTTCTGTATTCTGTATTTTCATATTCATCCCTGCACCTGAATGCAAAAAAGCTTCCTCAGAGATGTTAGCTAATAAAACTATGAGAACAGGAAAAAAAAGAAGAAGAAAAATAACAAAGACTGCATCTTAGAGTTGGCTCTCATTTGTTTCCCCAAAGACTCCCCTCTTCCTGTTTGGATGTAATTAGTCAGGAAGGGTTGGGAACACTGAAATGCTGACAGAAGAAAACATCATGATAGGCATAACAAACAGATTGAAAAAGAAAAAAAGCACGTTTTTCCCCTCCAGTTTGCAGGTAATGAGTCCAGGGTGAGCGTCGTGCAGTACAGTGGAGCCAAAGCCCAAGAAGTCGTCCAGCTGGGCAGCAACGTTGCAACTCTCACTGAATTCAAGCAGTGAGTTCTCATGCACACACACGCACAAAACTCTCACTGCTTTCTGAATTCTCACTCTTTGGCCATGTAAAGTAGCACCTCAACTGCTACATCCACACAAATGTTTAATCTCAAACATCACAACTTTGTGTCAGACATTTTTTTTTTCTTAATGGATTATTAAAAGGGGCGGCACGGTGGATCAGATGAAAAGCATTGGCCTCACAGTTCTGAGGACTGGGTTCAATCCCAGCCCTCCCTGTGTGCAGTTTGCATGTTCTCCCATAGCCTGCGTGGGTTTTCTCCGAACACTCAGGTGTCCTCCCCAATCCCAAAAACATTTATTAATTGGAGACTCTAAATTGCCCCTAGGTTTGATTGTGAGTGCGGCTGTTTGTCTTGATGTGCCCTGCGATTGACTGGCAACCAGTTCAGGATCCTGCCTCTTGCCCGTTGACAGGATAGGCTCCGGCACTCCTGCAACCCTTCTGAGGATAAGCGGCTAAGAAAATGGATGGATTATTAAAACTTTAAAAGAAGTGATAAATAATTTGATTTAGCTCTTCACAGGCTTTTTGTGTGTATGTGGTGGTGAACCTTTTCTTTACAGACCAACAACTTTACACAATTGTATGTAATTACAGTGGAAATAAGTGAAGTAGAAGTAATCCAGTCCGTCAAATAGTCGTCACCAGAATAAAGGGAACTTTTAACATTACTTAATTTAAAAGCATAAAAAAAAAATCTCAACTTTTATATATTAACTTTCAATAACATTGAGGCAGGGGGGGGGTGTTGCAGAGTTAATCTACACTTGCTGAATTCACAACTCATGAAGTCAAATGGGACGTCATCAGACGTGTTCAGCTTTGAAGTTTCTTGTGTATACATTTGTCATTATTGCTTTGGGTCATTATTATATGGAGGCGAGGTCATTGGTGTGTGGGTTAGGAACATTTTTCCACACTCAACTCATCCAGTCTATTTAAGGGAAGTTTGCGGGTCCTGGTCAACCCTAAATTAGTTCATTTTTCTGTAATTGTGAATACAATAGAGTGCTCTTCTCTAAGTCAACTGTGATCCTTGCCAAGGTAGTCGTCGTGTTGGTAAATGTTGACCACGCACTATGCGTAATGTAATGGATGCGCGGCCGTTTGTGTGCAGGGCGGTGAAAGACCTCAACTGGTTGGCTGAGGCCACCTACACGGGTGAGGCCCTGAATTATGCGCTGGAAAACACCATCAAGCTCATGAGGCAGGACAACCGCGTGGTTCTGGTTCTCACCGACGGACGCTCAGACATCCGCAGGGACACTGTTCCTCTCAACGTTCTCTGTGGTAAAAACATCAGGGTGAGTGATTCAGACTGTAGGACAAGCATCATAATCTCATGCGGCACGAAATGAGCTATGACGACGTTGGCCTCCAGGTGGGAGGTTTAGGCGTGAAGGACTACTCGGGCCGTCAGCCCAACCAGGAGCAGCTTGGAGATTTGGTGTGTAAAAGTGATCCCAAACCCGGTTTTTCGTTCGTACTGGACAACTTTGCCGAGCTTCTTGATGACACGTTCCTGCAGAACCTCACTTCCAAAATCTGTCAAGGTATTGGAAACTGGAACAAAGTTTTTTTTTTTATTTTACTTCTAAGTAAACTGACACAGAATGTGTTGTTTTCACGTCCAGATAAGAAGTGCCCAGACTACAAATGCCCAAGTAAGTCCCATTTTTAAATCACAATTTTGTTCATTTTGCAGTTCTATTGGAACTTGCATGTTCAAGTAATGAGACGCGTAGTTGCTAAGCTGAAATCGGTAAGACATAATGACATAATATTGTAGATATGCCCGTCGTCCAATAGAATCTGCTGTTGTCTATGCTGTTATATTTCCTTTCATTTTTTTTCCTTCCTGCTTTGTGAGTACTGTGAATGGCAGGAACAATGGAATGTTGCTTGAAACACTATGTTGTATTTTGGGAGGAATTCTTTGCCTTTTACTGCATTCCTTAAAAAAGTGGTTGGATATATTTGACTACGAGATATAGTATTGGTGTTTTATTTTTATTGTATCAATCGTGTATTGATTTAGTTGTGTAGTCCATATATATAGTTTATAAGATTACATAACAGATTAAGAAAAGACTTCTTAAAATTGCCAAGAATTAGATTGAATTTTAAGGCAAATATGATATCAGAATAGATATTGTTATTGGCGCAAAATTGTGTTGATATTGCACAGATTTCCAATTGGTTTTATTACTATTGAAAGTGTAAGTATTTTTTTCAAGCCGATGGTGCAACATGAAACATAGATGGTAATGATGAAAATTTAAAAATTCAAATATAAATACACTAAGGAGAAGGAAAATAAATGCAATAATTGCAATCAGCATCAAGTGTCAGTGTGCAGTTTTAAAGGGTGATAACTGTTAATTTAGTTCAAATTATGAGAAGTTTAGTGCAGAAAAATATATTCAAGCTGAAGTCAGGAACAGCGTAATAACTTGGTCCCAAATATTTTTGTTTTCACCAACTTTAAAATTTAAAAATGGGGAAAAAAGTACACAATTCTACAGTATTACAATGCATTTACTATTGAATTATTAAAAATAAGAGCACTTCAACATGGCATATTAAATTCCCCAAAAATAGGGACTTTTTTTTAATTAAATGAAATTTTCACTATTTTCTTGTTTTAAAGTACAACAAAGCATACAGTATATTTACATCATAGTGATGAGGAAAAAATACCATCTTATATAAGACTATGTCAATCTCATACAAGTAGCAGCGTTTACATTTCAAGCGTTCATCAAGCAATTTTGCAAAAATAGGTGTGCTGCAATATGGAAGGCCGGTTCTGGGTCCAGATGTGGACTGAGGTTTGCATATTGACGACCTCTTGAGGTCTACATCATGGGTCAATAATATATTGTGTAGAGTATAAGCAGCTCTCATATCAGTCATATTAATTTGCTGTGTCCCGTTTGCCGCAGTCTCCTTCTCTCAAAGTCACGACATCCTGCTGATGATGGACAGCTCGGCCAGTGTGGGTCAGAAGAACTTTGACTCAAGCAAGACCTTCGTGCACCGGTTGGTTGAGCGCTTCCTGAACGCTAAGAAGCAGAGGAACGTGAACGTCAGAGTGGCTGTGGGCCAATACAGCCGCAACGCCCGCATGGAGCAAGGCCTGACGACCAACATGACCCTGTTGTCTTATCACATCAATGAGATGGCCTTCCAAAACGACGGCACCAACGTGTTAGAGGCCATGGACTTCGCCATTAAGGCCCTCCCGAGCCGCGGCGATGCCACCGGAAACAAGAGGAAGGTGGTCCTGTTCTCAGACGGCAGGTCTCAGGGCGTCACTGAGGCCGTCCTGGAGAAGCGCGTTCGGGAGCTGGCCGACGCCGGGCTGGAGCTCTTTGTCATCGCGGTGGGCAGCCAAGTGAATGAGGTCAACCTCCGCACGCTGGTGAGCAGGGGACAGCGTGATGACATCAATTACGCTCAGCGGCACCTCTTCCGGGTGGCAGACTACCCCTCCTTGCTTCGCGGAGTCTTCCACCAAACCGTCTCCCGAAGAGTGTCCATGCCTTGAGTGCAGGGCCCAGAATAACAAACAGGACCAACACTTTTCAATTTTTAGTCCCATTATGAATAGTCAGTCTCATTTACCATACACTGATTTTTTTTTTTTGGTTTTGGGTTTGTTTGTTTTTTTTTGTCACAAAGCAACTGATGATTGTCTTCAAGAGGAGCCTCAAATGTAGACCACCAAGGGGCTGCATTAGATTGGCTTGTTAGACTACAACACGAATGAATGATAACACAAAGTATATTTGGATTTTAGACTGAAGGAAATTGCTGCCTCTGAGGCCTTAATCGGGGTTCAACCCACCTCAGGTGAAAAAGGTTTGGCCTTGGTCCATTCCAGCTCATTTCAACATGGACGAAAACTTGCTTCAGTGATATTTCAATTGCATTTCTGTATCTGACTTATAGTTATCGTCCCACATCAAAATCTAAAGTTTTTACCCTTTAAAATGTGTGTACCCCTCAAATGTTTTTATGCTTCAAAACTAAAAGATTGAACAACAAGATGAATGAACATGTGTGCCAACTTTTTGATTGGTACTTAACTTGAATCGGGCACAGATGTCAATTGAAAACATGAGCATGGCTTACTGTACCACATTCAAAATAAATCTCTATGATTCTTTATTTTGTGTTAATTGAATATCGAAAGCGATGTGGCCGTTAATTCCAACTCGAAATATATTCCTGAGCTGAGTAACGAACGTGTCTTGAAATCTGTGTTGGATTACTAAAGCGGAAAACAGGATGTGACATCATGTGGCCTCTTGAAGAAAACCTATCAGCGCTTCACCTGTGACTAATGAGAACAGCTGGGCGCCACATGTGCCATCATGCGTGCGTGTGTGTGTGCATGGCTTGGCGTGTGTCCGAAACGTAAATGCAAGTGTGTTGAAGCGCTTCCTTTCCACTCTTAACCTTGGGTGATTGTTCCATAAACAATTCTGCCCGGCCCACCGGTTCAAATGACAGAATGACACACACCTGCTGTAAAATTTCTGCACGGCTTGAGAGGATTCTGTCAAACACACACACACACACACGTAAACAGTCCTTCGTATTTCATTAGTTAGGAAAACATCTGTCGTGGTTGAAGGTTGGAAAAGCCACCAACCAAAGCCCCTGCCACCGCCACAAAGCCACCCACTTAGTAGAACCCTTGAAAAAGTGTCAGCTCCTCACTTTTGTGTAACTGCCAACAAGTGGCACACAGTTACTGTACAGTTGTCATTACCTGTGGTGCTATTAGTCTGTGTATCAGCCACGTAAAGAAGATTATTATTCCCTGAGGGTACACAACCTTAGGAATGGCGAAAGTGCTTCAATAAAGGTTGTTACACAAAAAATGTCTCTGATGGCTTTTGTTTACTCATATGCATGTACACAAACACCATTTTTGTAAAACATTCAGATTCCTCGTCTGCGGATGTACTGTAGCGGAACCTTCAAAGTCCATCCATCCGTCCGTCCATTCTCTTATCACAAGAACGCGGGAGTGCTGGAGCCTATCCCAGCTGTCATTGGGCAGGAGGCAGGGTGCACCCTGAACTGGTTGCCAGCCAATCGCAGACAGACAACATACCTTCAAAGTCGAACACTCCAAAGCTGTTGAACAAATTAAAAATCCTGGGAAAGTATACTTCAAAAGTCAAAAAAAGTTCAAACCATCATCATGCTTGTCATCACGAAAGACGTCAGCAAGTCTTGTGCGGTTTGCTTTTTTTGTTTTTGGTTACCACGAAATGAAAAAGTGAGATGATGAGCATGCAACCATAAATTGAATTTATTGCAGCAAAGGAACATTCGAGACACTAGCTAGTGACTAAATTACTCAATTGGTAATAAATCATAACTTGACAGTTAATATTGTAGTCTTAGTATAAATTGGACTCATAACTAAATTCTAAATTAGTGACGTGACAAAAAAATCTTATATAGCACTATTTTCCAATTACTGGGAAATTAAAGCATCTACTGTAGAAAATAAAAGGTAAATAAAGTTTTTTTAATTAAATCTTTATATGCACATAACTTCTAATCCTGTTTACATTTTTTGTGTGAAAAGATAAAACATGAATATAATTAATAATGTGTTTCATTCTCATGGTTGATTTGTCCTGTTTTATATTTGTAAACACCAAAAAGATCAAAGATGAACAAGAGAATTGTTTTTTAAAGATTCACTCAGCTCCTTCTAAATCTTTCACTGAATTATCTTATTTGCCACATTCTCATCATAGTTTTTCAAGGAAACTTCAAATCATTTTACATGAGTAGGCCCAGATCATTATTTATAGATAGATAGATAGATAGATAGATAGATAGATAGATAGATAGATAGATAGATAGATAGATAGATAGATATAGATAGATAGATAGATAGATAGATAGATAGATAGATAGATAGAAGAAAATACGTATTTGAACACCCTGCTATATTGCAAGTTCTCCCACTTAGAAATCATAGGTGCATGTCCACTGTGAGAGAGATAATCTAAAAAGAAAAATCTAGAAATTACAACGTATGATTTTTTTTTAAAGATTTATTTGTGTGATAAAGCTGCAAATAAGTATTTGAACGTGTCTATCAGCTGTCCAAAGACACCAGAGACAAAATTGTACAACTCCACACGGCTGGAAAGGGCTACAGAGAAATTGTCGTTCAGCTTGGTGAAAAAAGGGCCACTGTTGGAGCAATCATAGAAAATGGAAGAAGCTAACCATGACGGTCAATCTCAATCGGAATGGAGCCCCATGCAAGATATCACCTCGTGGGATCTCAATGATCCTTAGATAGGTTGACTACATGACAGGACTTGGTCAATGACCTGAAAAGAGCTGGGGCCACCGTTTCCAAGGTGACTGTTGGTAATACACTCAGACCTCATGGTTTGAAATCATGCATGGCACGGAAGGTTCCCCTGCTTAAACCGGCACATGTCAAGGCCCGTCTTAAGTTTGCCAATGACCATTTGGATGATAGAGAGGAGTCATGGGAGAAAGCTTTGTGGTCAGATGAGATGATCATGATTCCACTAACCGTTTTTGGAGCAAGATGAGTTCCATACCAAGAACACCATCCCTACTATGAAGCATGCGGGTGGTAGCATCATGCTTTGTTTATTTTTTCTTTTTTTCTGCACATGGAACAGGACGACTGCACTGTATTAAGGGGAGGAAGACTGCGGCCATGTATTGTGAGATTTTGGGGAACAACCTCTTTCCCACAGTCAGGTTATTGAAGATGTGTCATGGCTGGGTCTTTCAAAATGAAAATTACCTGAAGCACACAGCCAGGAAAACCAAGGAGAGGCTCCGTAAGAAGCATATCAAGGTTCTGGTGTAGCCTAGCTAGTCTCCAGACCTAAACTCTATACAAAGTCTTTGGAGGGAGCTGAAACACCGTGTTTCTTACCGACAGCCCAGAAACCTGTCTGATCTAGAGAAAATCTGTGAAGAGGAGTGGGCCAAAATCCTTCCTGCAGTGTGTGCAAACTGGTGAACTACTACAGGAAACGTTTGACCTTGTCATGATCCTGCCGCTCCAGCCCGGGTTGTGGGGTGTCCGCCCGGTTGCGCTGATTGGGAGGCGCACACCTGCCCCTCATGCGGGCTGATTATCCTGTGTATTTATAGGACCCCGATGACGACTGGTCCGCGCCAGATCGTTGAGGTTCATGTCCCGTTCGAGTACTCCCGTATCCGTGATCGACAACCCGTGTGTACCGACCTTCGCCTGTTCTCCGACCAACCACGTAAGCCTGACTCCTTTGACACATCTGCCTGCTTTGATCGTTCTCCCGTGTACCGACTCCTGCCTGCCCGCCCACCTACTCTCTTCGCCCGACGTCCCAACTACCGCTGCTGCACCTGACTGCCTGCCCGATCCGTGACCACTGAATAATAAACGTTTCTCCACGAACTACCTTGCATTTGGGTCCTACTCCCGTTCCGATGGGTCGTGACAGACCTCTGTAACTGCAAATAAAGGCTACTGTACCAAATATTAACATTTGTTTTCTCAGGTGTTCAAATACTTATTTGCAGCTGTGTCACACAAATCGTTAAAAAGTCATACATTGTGATTTCAGGATTCTTCTTTTTAGATTATCTCTCTCACAGTGGACATGCACCTACGATGAAAATTTTAGACCCCTCCATGATTTCTAAGTGAGAGAACTTGCAATATGGCAGGGTGTTCAAATACTTATTTTCTTCACTGTGTAGGCGGCACGGTGGTTCAGCTGAAGAGCCTTGGCCTAACAGTTCTGAGGTCCTGGGTTCAATCCTGGCCCCGCCTCTGTGGAGTTTGCATGTGCCTGTGTGGGTTTTCTCCCACATCCCCAAAACATGCAACATTAATTGGACACTTTAAATTGCCCTTAGCTGGGATTGCGAGTGCGCCTTTTGTCTGTCAACCCGTTCAGGCAACCAGTTCAGGGCTGCACGACGACAGTTGGGATAGGCCCCAGCACACCCTGCGACCCTTGCGAGGATAAGCAGCTAAGAAAATGCATGGATGGCTATAACTAAGCTAAAAGTGTTTGCTCTGCGATTGTCTGATGACCATTCCAGGAATTAGCCCACCCCAAAGACAACTGGAAGATTCTGCAGTTATCCCCTTTGAGGATAAGCGGTATAGAAAAAGGATGGATACATGGGAAACTCCAGACAGACCTTCCAGTCAATGCCGACCTGCTGAGGTGCCTTTGAGCAACAGCCTAACTCCGCACTACATGGATCTTATACTTAACCTCTGACTTCGGTTCAATTACAATTTCCACGTCTGAAGGCTATCAAATATTTTACCTCCTTGGATACACAAAATAGAAACCCTGTATAGCTGTAAATCTTGAAGCTTGGCACATGTTCTCTATTAAAAGTTCACTCTTGGCCTACTGAACAATTCTCAGTGTGCGTCGCGTTCGAGACTTGATTTTGAGCCACTGTTTTATCACCGTATTCAGTAGTGTGTTTGAGTGTGGGTGTGTGTGTGCATGTTTAATGACACTCATTTTCATTTTAGTTATCACGAAGATCCTGAGCTTATAATCAGAGCATTCAGCAGAGTGTTTGTGTGTGCCTCAATGTTTGTGTATGCAGGAAAGTTTCTTTGAAATTTGTCTTGGCTGATAGCAGTGTTTTCAAAGACTGCACTCCCTCTTTCCTCCCGTTTTCTAAAGCTGCACGGAGGCCTTTCGGCTTACCCTCAGACCTCAGCGCAACTTACTTTCCCCAATCATCCGGTGTGTTTGACGGCCGTTGAGCGCACGGACTTGACCGTGCACGTGCACATGCACAAACGAGAGCAGCGAGGTAACGACTCTCAGCTGCTTTGCCTCAACGGAAACCGCATCTGGAGAAAATGAGATCAGAGATCCCAAAGAGAAACACGGTAAAGAGGAGTGTACGTTGGATTATCACAAGTTTACCGTGTGCTCGGGCTAAAATTGAGCCTTTGGCGCACGCCAGCTGCACTGGAAAATATCTCAGCGTCACAAAGCAGTGTCAGGGTAGCAAGAGGACGTACGCGTACATGTTCTGCTTCACCTTCAGTGTGCGCACGTACGCATTTTGCTGTCATGTTTCATCTGATGTGTGCAGACGATGCGAGGTTGCAGTTGTTTGGAAAAAGCCCAGCGATGCTGGAACTGTTTATGATTCTGGGACAGATTATGCAGAAATCCCCCCAGACTGAAAAGTCTTCTTGGTCCATGTGAAAGAAATTAAGAAAAAAAAAAGAAGAAAAAAAATTAAAGACTGAGAAACCGTTTGTGAGAACTACAGAGGGAGTGAAAGAGAGAGGCTGCTTTACTCTTATTTGGGGGAGAGGGCCATTCCTCTTTCATGAGTCACAGTTTTAAGAGGGACCAGAACACCCCCTCCGACACTTTATTCCGCCATCCCATGCACATTGCTGTACTCCTCTTCTCTTTTTATGGAAAAACTTTTCCATGGTTAAGACAGAGATGAAATTCACTGGTGACCAGCTGGACTCCTCCTCCTCCTCCCCCTCTTTTTTTTCTCCCCATCCCCTCTCCTCCTCGGTTTCCTGAATAAAATGCTGCCAAATATCATGCCTCCAATTTGATATGGATTCATAATCCACTGTTTTCCCATCATTGACGACGTTACAATATTCAGAATCTAATCTTGTACATCTTTGGTACAACTGTTTTTTGCTAAATGTCCACTTAATGGCCCATTCACAGGTGAGCAGAAACAAGTCCAGTGCTTAGTCCTCTTTTTACTCTGCAGTTTACGACTCTTATTGGCTAGATTTCTTTTCGCAAACGATTTTTCAACTCACAGCCGACATATTTTGTCAGGAACGATAAACTCTTTTTAGTGTGATGTAGTCACCGACCGATTTGGAGTCAGAAAAGCCCTGCAATGTCAAAATGAAAAGTTGTACGTTTTTTCTCGCGACATCATACCCTGACGTCAACCATTGATTGCGTCTTGCAGCTGGCGGCACTTATGGCGGCTATGAGAAAGATGAAGGAGTAGAATAACAAACATTTTTAAAAAAAGATGGTGGACTTTTGATGTTGGGTGTGATGATTATCAGGACCGGCTAATGACATGCCGCTAGCTAGCTGCATTACGTTATGCTGCTTGCTTGCTAGCGGTATTAAAAGTACATAAATGTTACCTCAAAATATCCTTAAAGAATGAAGCGTATGAAATGACCTCTCCAAGTCCAGAGCACTCACAGGTGATGCTAATCATGTTTTTGGTTTGTTTGTTTTTCGAACACAAGACATTGTTCCAATTAAAAGTATAACTTCTTCCTCCTTCTGATTGTTGTTGTTGCCGCCGTGGTATTGGTTCCTTTCGAGTTAACAGATTTTACCATCCCGCCACCTCCGACAGCTTGATTGGACAATGTGAGGCCGATGATCGTATAAGACATGATATGGTAATATCGTACTCGAACGAGGGCCACTATAGATGACACGGCATTGCTATGTCGACAAATGTGCCAAACAAGGCCGTAACAACCATGTGCCGGTTAGCAAAAGATTATAATATTAACAAACGCTAATCTGTGCCTACACTACAGTTCCGCCTACCTTTTTTTGACATTGTGGGGGAAAAAATGATGAGTTTCATAACAGTTTGCTCAGAGAAACATTTTAATTAACAGGCACATAAAAAATTGACTTGTTTAATTTCAAGCTTGAAGGTGGGCGGGCGCTCCAGAGCTACACCTATTTGTGCAAAATACGTACAAACAATTCAAGTCAGTTTTTCATAATATGTCCCATGTAAAGTAATGTTTTAGAATCCCCAAGTACCTTGACTTCTTCCTTTTTTTTTTACTTGATGTGAAATCAAATTAGACAACAAGCTACTACTTTAGCCTTTCTTGTGATGCTAGTTGATGCTGTTTGCGATGAAATGCAATTTAAACATCTACATCAGAGTCAGCTATGAGCAATGGCGCTGGCCCAAGTAACCGTAATGTTAAACAAACAATAGATACGAGTACCTGCATTGCCTCCAACACTAAAAAATGCATTCCTAATATGTATATGATTAAAACGTGTGCACTAAGGAGACGTAATCCACAGACCCAGTCATCATCTCATTAACAATACAAAAAGATATCATGTATTCCCAGAAGTAAAAACCAACTATCCATCCATCCATCCATCCATCCTCTGAGCCACTTATCCTCACAAGGGTCACGGGAGTGCTGGAGATTTTCCCAGCTGTCATCGGGCAGGACACAGGGTGGACCCTGAACTGGTTGCCAGCCAATTGCAGGGCACACAGAGACAAACAACAGTCGCACTCACAATCACACTTTGGGGCAATTTAGAGTCTCCAATGAATGTTGCATGTTTTTGGGATGTGGGAGGAACCCCATGCAGGGACAGGGAGAACATGCAAACTCCACCCAGGCAGGGCCAGGATTGAACCCGGATCCTCAGAAGTGTGAGTCAGATGCGCAAACCAGTAGTCAAACGTGCTGCCATAAGTATTCATCTCTTTTGTCAATATTTTAAACATTTTTGTCGGAAGCAGCAGATGTTTTTTTTTAAACTGACAACAAAAAATTTATCCAAATTGGCCCCAAGATGTAATGTTTTCTTGCTTGCCACATGTACCACCACTCTATAAAGCTAACAAACAATACAAATCAATTATGTAGTTTTTGTGCAATCTTGCTGACAAACCAGCAAACAAATCAATACCACTTGCAAGTTCTGCTTGCCAGATGTAAAAATGAAAGTATTTTTAATTTCCAGCGACTACTCGTAGTTCTCGTATAATGAATTTTGATGAACAGCCGGTGATTACAGTTCTTTTATTGGCTCTCTCTACCCTGTTGATGTGGACTTTTAGCTCCAAATGCTAAGAAAATTCAAGGACTGTTCAAAAAGGTGAACAAAAACATGACAACATTTCAAAAGATATTGTGCATTTTTAATTAAATATTTCCAAGTTATCTGTGATGTGCATTTGCCAAAATAGAACAAGAATTTAAAAAAAACTTTTGTTTGAACCTTGCAGAAGTGAACCTCTTTTGGGGGTTTAGGCCCAGACAGACAAGACACACACTGGCAATTTCAGATTTTGTTAGTTCCGTAATTCATTTGTTTGTTGGAAAAGTGGTGCCCAGTTTGTTGAAAAGCAAGTATCCATCCATCCATCCATCCATCCATCCATCCATTTTTTTTGCCTCATATCCTCACAAGGGTTGCGGGGCATGCTAGAGCCTATCCCAGCTGTCAATGGGCAGGAGGCGGGGTACACCCTGAACTGGTTGACAGCCAATCACAGGGCACAAAAAGACAAACAGCCGCACTCCCAATCACACCTAGGGGCAATTTAGAGTGTCCAATTAATGTTGCATGTTTTCGTGATGTGAGAAGAAACCGAAATGCCCAGAGGAAACCCACACAGGCACGGGGAGAACATGCAAATGCCACACATGCGGGTCCGGGATCAAACCTCAGAACTGTGAGACCAACGCTTTTCAGCTGCTCCACCGTCCCACCGCATGTATCCATCAAAATAAAAAAAGTCCTTTTTACTTGTGAAATCAGCAGTTCATTAGTGAGCTGCTGATGACACTTTTTAGCGTGCAGATAAATACCCAAACCCAAATATCCCTCCAAACTCCATCATGTCTACGACGAGTTATCAGGAATTTCACTGTAACAAGCCCCCCCCCCCCCCCCCCCCCCCCCAATGTGATTGGCTGCAGGATACAAACATTTGTACAAATTTGTTTCCTGTGTCTACAACTTTACTAAGGTATCAAGCACGCAAGCTAATATTATTAGCTGCTGCTAATACGTGCATTCAACAAAAACAGTGCATCTTTTGTTACCATTTGGCTTTGGCATTGTGTTTCAGACTGTGTGTGGTTTTTTTTCCCCCCATCTGGACGTTACTTCAAAGTGGTTCTGGGCCCTCAGCCAGCTCTACCTTGCTCGTCTTCATAGGCAGAGGAACTTGGTGCAATTATGGTTATCACATAAAATACTCAAGCTGTTATGTAACTATGGAACATAATTTAAGTACAGAAGCGTTTTCAGAAGTAGACAAGTAGGAAAAGATGTACTTGATTGTATGGCGTTTACACTCAATGGGTGAGCCGGCACTCCAGAGAGACAACTATTTCCATTTTCCAAGGCACTTATCCTCACAAGGGGCCGCGGGAGTGCTGGATCCTACCCCAGCTAATTTGTAGGAAAATATTTGAAAAGCAGATTTTTCGTAATGTGTAATGGAGAAAACTTCAAAGTCAAATGGAGACAGGAATCCCGTTGGAATCTCTCCTGTAGATTGCCCCAAAGGTTGTAAAATCAGATTCGACTTCCTTAGGACTTCAGTTCATGGCCATGCATTTGTTTTGTTTTTATTTCCTTTGGCTTTTTTTTTAAGTACTTAAGCACATGAAGAGAGAGATCAGGTCAGCAAACAAATGTTGCATTTGACCATCGCAGTTCAACAGTACTTAGAACATCTTTATCTCATGCTCGGAACCAAGTGCCATTATTCATGTAACAGATGCAGACAAGCATGTAATAGCCTCTGACCCTTGTGTTTTGGGCCGGATAACACATTAGTGGCTCAGAGCCACTGCAACCCCCATTTCGAAATTCGAGCAAATTGGACAAAGTGACAGACATGATAGAACATGTGCCGCCGCAGCTGCTACAACGGTGGTTAAAATGAAGACGACTCGGCCTTTTACGTGGACAGAAAGCGAGGTGCTCCCAAGACAAGGCCTCCCAGCACGTTTCGAGGGTGTACAAAACCGGCAAATGCGTACGCACAGATACACAGAAAGACAGCGAGAAGGCACAAGGAAAGTCTGTCCGTGTTTATGCTGTATGTAAACTCCTCTAACTTCACAAACTAATTGCAACCATACACAAGTGGTATCTTAGTCTGCTTTTCATCCTGTTTTTGTTTTATTCATTTTCTCACCACACATACTGGGATGAACCTCCTGGAAAGATTTGAAATGGGAAGGGAGGAATAGTCCTCTCGACTTGTTCTGGGGACATGACTGGCTGTGTAGTCCATACCATTTGAGACAAACACATATACATACGTGTGTGGGGGTGTGTGTGAGCGAGAGAAAGAGAGCGAGAGATTGTGTGGTAGTGGTGAGAAAAGCATTCCCACTTCAAATAGAAGTTTAGATACTTGTGTACAAAAGAAAGACTGCTGGAAAGTAAAAGTACTGATTCAACTCCTTTCAGTAAAACTGAGTAATTGTACTTTTAAGAACAAAAGTAAAATGTACACATATTTTTGGTTAGCGTCAATCATATGTAAAACCAGTTGTAACAATTTGGTATATTAGGGGAAAAAAAAGTCATGGTGTACAAAATAACATCCATCCATCCGTCCATCCATTTTCTTTGCAGCTTATCCTCGCAAGGGTCGTGGTGAGTGCTGGGGTCTATCCTAGCTGATAACGGGGAGGAGGCGGGGTACACCCTGAACTGGTTGCCACCCAATCGCAGGGTGGTTAGAGACAAACATTCACACTTACAAACACACCTAGGCACAATTTAGAGTGTCAAATTAATGTTACATGTTTTTGGGATGTTGGAGGAAATCGGAGTGCCCGGAGAAAACCCACGCAGGCACAGGGAAAACATGCAAACTCCACACAGGCGGGTCCGGGATTGAACCCGGGACCTCAGAACTGTGAGGCCAACACTTTACCAGCTGATCCACTGTGCCACCCCAAAATAATATCTTATGAATTTACATGCTCTTTTGCATTTGGTTTGGCGAAGCAAGCTATTCTCCATACATGGTTTGGGAGTGGTATAGGAGAATTTTGTTGGCTATTAGAATGGTTTTGTTAATTTTTACGTTATGTCGTCAAAACCAGTAACCATAGAAAGTACCAATATCTGTTTGCAGATGTACGGAATAAAAGTTCTTTTAAAAATGGTCAGAAAACATGGGGAAAATAGAAATGCATGAAAAAATATACTTGAGTTCAGGACTCACACTCATCTTGAGGTTTGGCACGCTTCCTTGCCACAGTGGCCAGTGTTACAATGGGCCTGTCGTGCACGCGCACCCGCGCGCGCCCATCAGTTCCTGCAGAGCCACGGCGCCCCCAAGTGGACTTTGGCGAACCCGGGCACGCGGACGGGAGGAGGGATCAGAATTTTCGGTTGGGGCTGGACCGGGACAGGAGAGCGAACGGAGGGCTCTTGTGCGGAAAGTCAACGCGTGTCCAGGACTTTATTTCCCGTTTCTCCCCCTCTTGTTCCCCCTTTACTGAAATGAGTAAATAATCTACGCAGGACCAGTCGTGCACTAAGTTTTCAACTTGGAACTGTTTTGGGTAAGTGGTACTTTTTTCATGCAGGACAGCGCGCATTCCCATTTTCTTCGCATCTGGCCTTAATTTTTCATCTATTTCATTCTTGCTTTTACACGTTTAAAGCTGTAGATGAACCGTGTTTTCTGGCGGAACAAAACTTCATGTGCAAATTTAATGAGTTGAACAAAGTCTCGAACTCTTTGTCTTGTCTCTATCATCTCTTCGTATGGTACCTGCGTGGAGATTTTTTTTTTTTTTAAAAAGCGTGACTTTCCCAGTCAGGCGCTGGACAGAAAAGTGGAACGAACATCTGCAGGAGCGACTCCTCCGCATCTTTTACGTTTTGTCCGCCAGAGGGAGACACAATTAGTGCCCGTTGTGGAATTTTGAAAAGGCCCAATACTAGGCCTGATGCACGAATCGATATTAAGTCTTCCAAATTGAATATATTCGACTCTTGGTCGTGGGGATTTGCTGGAGGATTATTTTTTTCAAGTCCTCAGGTGGGCATTGCTTCAAATAAAAATTAACATGGTTTGCCACACATTTCTGCAGTTCGAGTTTTCAATTTCGACTTCGGCCTTTCTTTGAGGAGCTTGCATGTTCCACTTGTGCAGACATTATATTTCCCTGATCATATTCCAGTGACACGCAAGTTTTTTTTAACTTAAGTCTCTTCCCTATCTGTAGTTGTAAATCTCAGTGTATTTGTGTATACTGTATGTTCTGTGATTGACTGGCGACCAGTCCTGGGCGTTACCCTGCCTCTTACACAAAGGCCTGTTGAAATAGTCTCCAACTCAACCCTGATCCTAAATGATAAGTAATAAGTGCTGGTAAGAATATGGATGGGTGGTTGTACTGACAGGCAGGCAAGCATCTTGCTGAAATTCACATCACATCCCCTGGGTTGAAAGGACAATCAGAGTACATTAGTACAGTACAGTATTTGCACCCCCAACTAGTGGATCAGTGGAGCTCATCCAGCCCAGTCCAGTAGGTTCACAGCAGTCAAACTCAAGGCCTTGGGGCCACAGCCAGTCCGCCACATCAGTTTATGTGGCCCAGTAAAGCAAGATTTCTTGCAAAAACGGATTTTATTGAATTCCCTTAGGAAGGAAAGCTGGAGCAAAATTGCTTTTTTCATGGTTATTTAAAAAAAAAAAATACCATCTTGAATTCAACAATACAGCAGTTCATATCCTGAGTCTATCCCAGGTGACTTTGTGTACAAGTCGGGGTACATCCTGAACTAGTTGCTTGCCAATCACAGGGCACATTTGGACAGGCAAATAACCTTTCACCTTCACAGTCACACCTTGGGAGAATTTAAAACAGGTGTGTCCGAATGTTTTCCTCTGATGAGCACATACTGAAAGATCAAAGGACGCAAGGGCCACTTTATTTTTTTCCATTTTGATTTATTAAACACACGTAAACTAATCAATCAACCAATTACATATTGTTTATATATTATAGCTTGAAAAACTACGTCACAACTTTCTATCTAAGCTAGCAAGACCAAATGGTTTCAAATTTTTCAAGATATTGGAGTAGACTGTAGCCCTGTACCTCACTTGAATGGATCTACCCTTGTACTGAATTGGAACACAATTACATTTCTACATTCAGAATTAAAATAAGAGAACAGTGTAGAAAGATGACCACATTAAAGCTGTTAATGTTAACTACACTAATGTGACATGCTCAAACATCGGACCTCGACGCAGTGGAGAAAATGGAAAATATTTGCTTCTGAAAATGAATTGTCTTTAGAAACATTGTTACTATTTTATTCATAAATAGTTTATTTGCATATTTGCATTCCTATGAAAGCTCTACAGTAAATAAAAAAAATAATAATTTATGAGTATTATTGCTAGTCCCCAAAACCACATGCCATGGGATGTAGGTGCTGCAACACTCCACCCCTCCCCATTTTTTCGACACCTCAATGCTCAAGGTGTCCACTGCAACCCAATTTTTAAATGTTACACGCTGTGTCATTTTTATTTATATGTTGTGGGCCACTGCAAAATACACCGTGGGCAGCAAATGGCCCCAAGGCCATTGTTTGGACACCCCTGACTTAGAGTTATTATATAAAATTAACCTAGCATGGCTGTTATTGAAAGGTGGGAGGAAACCGGAGTGGCCTGGCAATTACAGTTTTGCATGTTTTTCAAGGAGCCCCAGTATCATCTTTTCATGTGAAATAAGGAAACTTTAGAGTGACGCCATGTTGGGAAAATATAGAACCAAAAACCACTCCTTGTGCCAGATTTCGTCACTTATTTGTAACGTAAAAGGAATTGATAAGCGAAATCATTAACTAAGCAAACAAATCATTCCTAGGAATGGAATGACTGAAAAGAACCATTTTTTGATTCCCGTCCCTCGTGAGGAGGTAATGACACATTTGTATGGTTTTTTTGTTTTTTTTTTTTGTGATAACATCCCTCTGAGTGATGAACATAGATGTGTTCCGTAAAGAAAATTAGTTGGACACCCTTCCTTCTCGGACCATTGTGATTCTAATTCATGTTCAGGAATATGGAAGCACACAAGTCACGTTTGGTGTGTGTTTGTTTCTTGGCATCAGAACCTCAAACCCACGTTTATGAATCGCTCTTGGTTAGGGCATACATCGCCAGCTAAGTACTTACTTAGTGGTTTGTCACCAACATCTATTAACGCTTCACTCTTCCTCACCACCGGATTGCCAAATATGCCTTAAAAGTATAGTGACGCTAAAGTGTTAAAAATGCTCAAAACTGGTCAGGGAAAGAAATCCCATGAGCGGTTTACTGCTTTGGCCAGGGTCTGTGATGGAAAGTTTCCATCAGCCTCCTTCTTGGTTCCTCTGACAACACAGTAACAAATGTTTTCTCCTCATAGCATCATTGAAGTATAACAAAGCGAAGCACAGTATAAGTTTTCTTTACATATTTAAACATTGGCAGCACGGTAAACTAGTGGTTAGCACATCTGCACAAAATTTGAGAGGTTCTGGATTTGAATCTTGTCTCAAACCTTCCTATGTGGGTTTTCTCTGGGTACTCAGGTTTTCTCCTACATTCCAAAAAACACGGAATTCAGATTCACAGAAGACTAAAAATGTTCCAAGTGTGAATGGTTGTTTCTATGTTTATATGCCTCCTTTAAAAGTGACTGGCAACCAAGACAAAGTCAGCTCCAGTCCACCCAAGAATGTCACGTGAACAATAAAAGCACAAAAGGAAATGCATAGGTAATCCTCTAATATAATCAATATATGTTTGTTACAAACTCAGCTTCTTATGTATTTAATCTGCCATTGATAGGAAGAGGAAGTAGTTTAAAGGCATCAAACTGAGGGGTTGTGCACTTGTCCCTTAGTTGCAGGATACAGTATAAAGTGTTTCACTCGTCACATGCTCACTTGCTGTGTTTTTTTTATCTCATACAACAGAAAGAAGCGGAAGATGGAGGGGTTCAAAGTTATTGCACTGTGCTTTATTTTCGGAGCCCTGAGTAACGCCCAGGTACCCGAATGCAGCAGTAAGTGGATTTTTCCCCCCAAAACTTGAACAGCTACAGTTGTATGTTGTGACACTGGAAAAAAAATGGAATGTGTGCTCTGGACCCTTTCATCTCAATAACATCAATGCACTTGCTGTATACTTTTGGTGAACCTCCAGAGAAGAGAGACTGTCCCATCGATGTGTACTTCACCATTGACACGTCTGAGACCATTGCCCTGCAGGAGACCCCCCCTGGATCACTTGTGGAGAGCATTAAGGTTCATTGTTAATTGTCACTCCACTATAGAAAGCCAAGAGTAGCACTCTTTTGTCACAGTGATGTCACGCACTGACATTTTTGTGTCCAGAAGACAGGTCACAGTGCACATTTCTTGGGTGCATTTATCACGACTGCTCGAGAGTTCTTGAGCGTTTTGATTTCTTTCTATTGTAGCTCTTCAGTGAGCAATTTGCAGATCGCTTAGAAGCGGCCGAAATCCGAGGTTCCGTGCGAATCAGCTGGAACATCGGCGGGCTGCACTTCTCCCAGAGGCAGCAAGTGTTCAGCCGTATCGGATCCAAGAGTGATTTCATTTCTGTAAGTGCAAATTAAGACACCCTCGTAGACTGCGATTCATATTATCATGATAAACATTCATGTACTGGTACTGTAATTTGCACAAATGAACAATTAATTATGAATACATTTTGAGATGGTGGGGAAGGTGTTTTCCGAGTAGCTCAATTTCCCACACTTGACATGATGTTGTTCTTTATCAGGATACCAACTGCTTTTTGAAATACACATACTTTCTTTTTAATATATCTCACATGTTCAAGTTGGATATTCTAAAATGTGTTGCTGTGTAACTAATATATGTAATAATGTATTTAAAAGGGATGTCGCAATTGTGTCATTGGATGTTGGTAGACAATTATTATTATGAAATAATAAAACAGATCCTTTTCAAAAGAATCATCCGTCAGGATGATCTTTTAGGAACAGCTGGCAATTGGTCGTTTGCAGACTTTGATCGGAAAGGGAGAAATTGGGTCAAATTCGGCTTATTTATCGGGATGTGTTTACCCAACATAACCAATTCTATTCATTCACAACATTTTTTTTTTTTTCAGAAAGAAATTTCTTGTTAGACATCCATTGGCTATTTAGGGAATTCAAAAAACAACAACTAAAAATTATTATGGGCCTTTTATAGCTGGTAGGCTAACAAGCCAGACTTCTTTTTCCAGGGTGTCAGGGGAATCCGTTACCTTGGCAAGGGCACCTACACGGACTGTGCCATCACCAACATGACCCAGGAAATGCTGCGCTCACCCTCGTACCCCAGCGCCCTCAGATTTGCCGTAGTCATTACTGATGGCCATGTGACTGGAAACCCCTGCGGGGGTATCAAAGTGGCGGCGGAGAGGGCGCGTGACGAGGGCATCCGTATTTTTGTGGTGGCTGCATCCAAGAATATTGATGAGACCGGTCTTAGGGAGATTGCTAACTCTCCGGCGACGGTCTACAGGAGGGACTTCATGGCCGTTGATCTGAGCTCCGGAAGAGCTATCATCCAGACGGACACCATTGACCGCATCATTAAGACTATGGTGACTAAAACACAAAGCCCCACTTGTAGTTTCATAGACCTGGAGACTCAACTGAAACCCCCTCCCTTATTATTCTCTTTTATTTTTTTCCACAGATACATCAGTCATATGTGGAGGTAAGAAAACAGAATGAAAGACCACAACTTTCCAAAATGTGACTTCACTAATGCTTGTCCTTTTTTTTCTACAGTGCTACAAAGTGACATGTCTCGAGACAGCTGGGCCACTAGGTCCAAAAGGCCACAGAGGACAGAAAGTAAGCTTTGCACACATATACTTCTTCAATTATTTGTTGCTCTACAAATTTTCATCTATCATCTTTCTGAACTCTGCCTCTTTTTTCACCACAGGGTGCTAAAGGAGACAACGGTGATCCGGGTCCAAAAGGACAGAGAGGTCGTCCAGGTGACCCAGGTATCGAAGGGCCCATCGGTCAACCCGGTATCAAAGTAAGACACAAATCTTCCAGCAACCTTTCATTTTTAACAGTGGGGGATCGTGAAATTTGCTGTATCTCTCATTCTCTGTTATTCTTTTAACCCGTGTGAAGGGAGAGCCAGGACTCAAAGGCGAGAAGGTGAGAGACTTTTGTCTTCATCTGTTTCTAATTGCCACGTTAAGAATGATGATGCTGAGTGACCATTTGTGACTTCTTTCATTTCAGGGAGAGCTTGGAGCCCAGGGGAAAAAGGTACATCTTTATTGTTGTTGTTTTTGTTTTTGTTGGTTCCCCAGTCATTCTGGATTGTGATTGTCTGTTTTCTTGAATTTTGTCTTCTTCTTGTCTTTAGGGTGTAGCCGGAATCCCAGGACGCAATGGGACAGATGGACAGAAGGTGAGAACACAATTTAACTTAGATGCCTTGTGATTTTCAGTACCAAATGGAAGTATCCTTTACAACAGTTGACCCCGAAGAACCCTTAGCAACTATGTTTGAGTTCCCATTTCTGATTTTGTTGCATTTCTTTCCAGGGTAAAATTGGGCGGATTGGTGCTCCCGGCTGCAAAGGAGATCCAGGGGACAGAGTACGATGAAATTATCGGTGAATCCTTGAACAGGTGTGTTCTGACCGCTTTAAAAATCAGTTTGATACTCACAGGGTTCTGATGGTCACCCGGGAGATGTCGGTGAACGTGGTTTTCCAGGGACTGCTGGTGATAAGGTACAAACGAAACTCCAGTCAAACAAAATATATCATAAGTAACACTTGTTGTAATTCTGTTCCTGTAGGGAGATCCTGGACGTCCTGGAAGATCTGGTCCTCCTGGCATTGCTGGTGAAGCTGGACCAAAGGTAATGAAGATGATATAGAGCACATCATGAACCAACCCATAAACCCAACTGAGTGATGCTGGTGTTGTTTGCTTGGATTTTTTTTAAACAACATCTGTGGCATGTTGTTCACAGGGAGAAAGGGGAAGTCCTGGATCGCCTGGCTTGCCTGGACTGAAAGGATCTGCTGTAAGACTATCAAATGTTAACAATAAATTTCCAAATCTTTAACATTTATTCATCTGTGCATTGTCTTCAAGGGCACCGCGGGTCTTCCTGGAGGGAGAGGAGAGCCTGTAAGCACAACCAATTCACGACAGTACTTGGCTTTCTAACTCTGTTTTCAAGATGGTTTGGATTTTGCACTGTTTCTGTGTTTCAGGGGAGGCGAGGAGATTATGGACCTAAGGGTGCTCAAGGACCAGATGGAGTCAGAGGAGACAAGGTATGACTTAGTGTACTTTCACAACAGCAACCTTTACGTCTGTTTTAATCCAACATAAGTCCGTTTTCTCCATTGGTACGGTTAATTTGTTCACTAACTTGGTCATCCTTCTTCTCATGTCTTATATCACCAAATATTTCACACAGTTAAGGTGTGGTCCAAAAGAGTCAACCTCAACCCATTCCTAGTAACATTTGTAGGTAGAAAATGTCTTTTTTTTCTCTCCCAGGTGCAGCATTGTTCCGCTTGGATTTCTCTACTGTGAGAAAACTGAACCCTGAGAGAAACGGATTTTTGAAAGTTTTGAACTTTTATCTTTGTTATTGATTCACATTGAAAGTGTGTCATAGGTGTGGAAGCACAGTGTTTTTGCAATCCATTCTTCCACTACTGTGTTTTGCTGTCTACTTTTAGGGTGAAATGGGCTCGGAAGGTTTGAGGGGTCTTCCAGGTGAATCAGGAAACAAAGGGGCAAAGGTGAGCTGACATCGGCTAATGTTTTTAAATCGCGACAATAACCTTTATTTAGTCAGTGTTTTCGGGGGCGTTTTCATTCGTCTTTCATCCAAACAGGGGGACAATGGTCTTCCAGGCCCCAGAGGACCACCAGGTACACCAGGAGAGTCGGGACGAAATGTAAGTCAGATGATTTTGGGGGGGGAATATCACCCAAAGTTGTACTTTTGGACATACACTTGAGTTTGTTTTTATTCTAGGGCACACGAGGTGACCCTGGTGATGCTGGACCAAGAGGTGATCCAGGACAATTTGGACCAAAGGTGGATGTCTCTCTATTTTCATCTCATATATATAATACTGACAGGATAAGTGTTAAATTGTTTCTTTGACATCACTTCAGGGAGACCCTGGAAGACCTGGCTTTAGTTATCCTGGACCCAGAGGACCTTCTGTACGAAAAAAAACCCAATACACGTTTACACACAGGCGCTAGCAGCTGTAGCACAACATTCATGACTTTTCTGTAGGGTGAGAGAGGAGAGAAAGGAAATCGTGGCCCTCGTGGTGGCAGAGGAGATTGTGGTCCTAAGGGTGATCCTGGAAATAAAGGAACCCCAGGGGAGGCTGTAAGTGTCACTTGGTTGTTGTGTGAAGTTTTTGCACCATGTAGGTGTAAATACAGAAGTAACTTTTTATTTGTTATTTCAAAAGGGTGAACCAGGACCTCAGGGTGAGCCTGGACCTAGAGGACCCAGAGGAGACCTTGGGCGTGATGTAAGTTAAAAAAAAAAATGCACCAAAATGAGGACCCACTTGATAATGATGGCAGGCCACGTTGAATTCCGTCATTTCTTCTTCAGGGAGATGGTGGACCTGAAGGCGACCCAGGCCTCACTGTGAGACTATGATTTTATCACGTCAGTTCAAATGTGTAAGACACGATTTCCTGTATATATAACGATCATTTCTTCCTGCAGGAATGTGATGTCATGAATTACATCAGGGAAACATGTGGCTGCTGTGGTGAGCCTCCACTGCCATCCGTGACCTCACTGGGCTCATCTGACTGAATGTCACATCCCTCTCGCTTGTCTTTCTGCCTGCAGATTGTGAAAAACGCTGCGGTGCTCTGGACATTGTGTTTGTGATTGATAGCTCGGAGTCGGTTGGCCTGACCAACTTCACTTTGGAAAAAAATTTTGTCATCAACACCATCAACCGATTGGGATCCCTGGCCAAAGACCCCCAGTCGGAAACAGGTAATCCTTTGTCAGCTCGAGCTTCAGATTTGCGCCCCCCCCCCCCCCCCCAACATGTGACTTGAACAATTTGATGATGTTTCCAGGCACCAGAGTGGGAGTTGTTCAGTACAGTCACAGTGGAACTTTCCAGGCCATTCGGCTTGACGATCCCAAAATTGATTCACTCTCCTCTTTCAAGGTCTCACCCGGATTTTAAATCTTTACATGTTAATCTTGCTCAATGTAATTCTGATAATCATGACATACAATCAAGCGCTCTGCAGATTGCATTTCTATTTTGGCATGGAGGTAGGTTAGACTCATTATTGCAGCTTCTGAGAAATTTTGGCATAGTGATTATTTTATTACATTTAAATGGCAAACTAAAAAAAAAATATTTTTTAGAAAACATGAGCAAGTCATCATCAATTTGAGCTTTGTTGACCAAGGGCGCGTTTATTTGTCAGATGTGATCAATTCACCTAACCAAAAGGCCTCACGGTTCTGAGGACCTTGGTTCAAATCCCTGTATGGAGTTTGCATATTCTCCCTGTGCCTGCATGGGTCTTCTCCGGGCACTCTGTTTTTCCTCCCACATCCCAAAAACATGCATTAATTGGAGACTTTAAATTTCCCCTAGGTGTGATTGTGTGTGTGACTGTTGTCTGTCTCCATGTGCCCTAGAATTGGGTGGCAACCAGTTCAGGGTGTACCCGGCTTCCTGCCCAATGACAGCTGGGATAGGCTCCAGCACTCCTGCGACCCTTCTGAGGACAACCGGCTAACGATGGATGGATGGATGGATGGATGGATGATGGATGGATGGATGGATGGATGGATGGATGGATGGATGGACAACATAATCATAGTTTGATGTTCATTTATGACATGGCTCTCTTCTGTACACACTAACCACCTCTTGGTCGTCTTCAAATTCAGGATGCAGTGAAGCGCATGGAGTGGATCGCTGGAGGAACATGGACTCCATCTGCTCTGAAGTACGCCTACGATAATCTGATCAGGGACAGCCGTAGAGCCAAAGCCAACGTCACCGTGGTGGTTATCACCGACGGACGCTTCGACCCCAGAGATGACGATTCGTTGCTCACCTACCTCTGCAGGTGTCTACCTCTAAGAATGTGTTTGAAGATGTCGCATCAGCATTTACGTCAAATCAAGGATTGATCTTATGGTTGATTCCGACTTCCACTCGTGTGTGTGTGTGTGTGCGCGCAGTGATCCCAGTGTCGATGTGAGCGCCATCGGTATAGGAGACATGTTCGACCAGATTGAGGAGAATGAAATTCTGAAGAGTATAGCCTGCCAGAGGGATGGAAGGGTGCTGGGCATGAGGCGTTTTGCCGACCTGGTGGCTGAGGAGTTCATTGACAAGATTGAGACAGTCCTCTGCCCAGGTGCATGGAGATTAACAAGGCACAGTATGTTTTAATAGTAAATCTTCGCTAATTCTGTACCTGTCTTTGATTCAGATCCTGTTGTCATATGCCCCGACCTGCCGTGTAAGACAGGTAAGCTTTTCAAAGGTTTTACAAATAGGATGACATTTGTCAAATTTCTGACACTTGCATCAGAGCATGTATCTGTTTTTGTGTGTGATGGAGTTGATACCACATAAGTCAGTACCCCAAAGTACATTCACTGATAACAATCAGGATAACATAGTGTCTGCTGTATGACGCATCCAATACAAACCTTAGAACTACTTTATGAAAAAAAAAACTGCAATCTGCTCTTGGTTTAACCTAGTGTCCGGATATACAGTATATTCAATCTCTGCTGAATTTTTATTGTATTTATAAAGTGGTCTGGTATCACCTGCCATGAAAAAAAAATCTAGAGTATAAAACCTTTCAGAAGTTGAAAACAAAAGCAAGTAAAGCAAGATTTCCCCAATTCTTCTTCTTAAGTCCCAAACAAATAAAAAACTTGTACTATCACATCAATATATGTACATGTACATTCATATACTGTAAACTAATGGTAAGTAGTACAACAGATGTGAATTTATTACAGCAAAGATGAATCCATCAGCCATAAATTGGCCATAAATTGTGTGACTGGTTCATAAAGTAGCATAGAGCATTTCACCCTAGCAACCTGATCAAAAACCAATGAAACACTTGACATTTCAATGACTTGTTGGAGCAGAAGTCAAAGATGAAATCATTTTACAGAATTGCATTAATGCACCAAATGATCAAATGAGATCTTTGTCAATCTCCTCATTGGTACAGAGTAACTTTTGTTTGGGAGCGACCGCACACGGAGAAACTCAGTGTGCCTTGAGCATCTTATTGTGTGCGTGGTGTTCGTGGGACCCCGCCCACAATGTTATTCCGCCCCCTTGTTGCAGGAGGGCGCTTCACTTCAAGGCAAGGCCCTCCCACTTGGAGGCCTCTGGCCGAGGAAGGCACCCCCTCAATGGTCCCTACCTCTTTGGAGGGTGTCGCCGGCCTTCTGAATCAACTTGGCAAGGAGCAATATGGTGTTGGCGTGGCAACCATGGCATACACAGCCCAACGAGCAAAACTCGCCAGGGGAACAGAAAGGCAGCAGTGGACCCAGCTGTTCATCGACTCCTTCAAATATGTCTATGGGGACATAATGGGAGACCCAGAGAAAGCTATAGGGCTCTGCTAATGATACAATGCTAACCCTGCTACCTCATGATGAAGGATGTCAATATGTTTAATGCTGGACTTAGAAATCTTAACAACGCTGCACCTTTGAATCCAGATATTACGTGCAATATACATTTGGTCTAATGTGAGCGAATCACATGACATTATGCTGGTCTTTTTTGCGTAACAGCTCCATGTCAAGCCTCCCGAAAGCAAAACAAAGAAGTCTTTCTTTATTTCTGAAGTACTTAACCTGGGACTGTGTCCAGGGAACTTCAATTATGACACATAATGGATGTCATCCATTTGTTAGAGGAAAGTTTTATATATATAGAGCCATTCATGCTTCTCCTGTGGAAGGTGGTTTTGCGATGAAACCATATTTCCATTGTGAATCACTGGCTCACGGAAATACTCCAATGACTTCATATTATTCGGCGTTTTGCACATATCCAAGGTTACAACCATTAATTTTGGCCTTTGCTCTGTGAATGAATTTGCTGCAAAGGTCATATTAAACTGTATTGTGTATGAATCAGAAGATGTATGGTGTTGGTTTGATTACCTTAGTTTGAGATGTAATTATAGTGCCTTAATCCTTTTTAAGAGAGTTAAAACCATGTATGGTTTTTATATGTGCATGTTTATTTTTTTGCATGTGCCTTGGCGTATATAAGACAATTGATGACTGGCTTTCATCACAGGTCTTTCGATCATATTAGCTCAGTGACTGCAACTTGTAAATGTGAATACAACTGGATGTATGCATTGTTCTGGCTAAATAAATTGACATAGAAAGCAAATACAGTGGTTTCCTGGTGAAGCTATCTAATCTCCAACAACTATAATCAAGTGCTCACTGGATTGCAAATCTAAACTTTAGGACGTGTGTGTGTGTTTCAGAGCCTGCCGTGGCCAGCTGCGTCCAGCGGCCAGTGGATGTGGTGTTCCTCTTGGACGGTTCTGAGAGGATGGGACTGGAGAACCACCGCCGGGCCAAGGAATTCATTGAAAACGTGGCCCGTCGCATCACCCTCGCGAACGGCCAGTCAGATGAGAGAAATGCTCGTTTTGCATTGGTGCAGTACGGCAGCCCAACAGAACAGCGAGTAGAGTTCCCGCTCACACACAATCTGACGGTCATCTCTGACTCACTGGCGAGAGTGACCTACATGGACTCTTCCTCGGCTCTGGGCAACGCGATCATCCACGCTGTCAACAATGTGGTTTATCGATCAGGTCCACAGGTAAACAGAACACACACTCACGCTGTCCTTGATGAAATGGTCTGAAAGTTTTGCAGATGCCCCTCACATTACCTTATATGTCGGCCATAATCTCTGAGAATATTTCCCACTTGTTGGTTACCTCACGACAGTGACTCGAGTCCAAAATCTAAAAGAATAGCCAGGTTACACCCTTAAATCCACCAGACCACATATTATTACCGCGTGAACCCAACCCAAACATTAAAATGATTGCAACACATTTTGTCTTAAATATAGGTCATCAGACATCTGTCTCAGTTGGACTATCATTCTATGACAATACACATGGACTCTCCGCATTTTGGAGTGAAATAATCTCTCTCCAGATCCATAAACCTGTACAAAAGTAGAAGCGACAACATTGGCAGACAACATTATGTGTAATATTAAACATTACATAAAATTTGATTTGGCCTACTGAGATAGATAGATAGATAGATAGATAGATAGATAGATAGATAGATAGATAGATAGATAGATAGATAGATAGATAGATAGATAGATAGATAGATAGATAGATAGATAGATAGATAGATAGATAGATAGATAGATAGATAGATAGATAGATAGATAGATAGATAGATAGATAGATAGATAGATAGATAGATAGATAGATAGATTACCCTCAAGTTTGAGGGACAAGAGCACAAGCACACACCAGGCTGCATACATAAACATGAAGGGTGCTGGACTATTTTCCCATTCTTCACCATGAGGTCATGAAACAAACCACATACAATGAGTTAGAAAACTCACTTTACCCTTGTTGTTGTTCTGAGTCCTCACATGAAGCTGTTCTGTAATTTAAAAAAACAATAACAGCTGTGTGGTGTCTGTCTCGTCTGTTTTGCAGGGGAACCGCTTGGCTCGTCGCAACGCTGAGCTAGCCTTTGTGTTCATCACAGATGGCATTACATCCGTGGAGCAGCTGGAGGAGGGCGTCTCCTCCATGAAGCGAGCCGAAGGTGTTCCCACGGTGATCGCTCTGGGAAGCGACACAGACGAGGAGGTGCTGCGGAAGGTGGCGTTAGGCGACATGTCGTCCATCTTCAGAGGCGACGACTACACCATGTTGAACAAGCCGTCTTTCTTTGAGCGGTTCATCCGCTGGATATGCTAGTGAGGAACTGTAATGCTCGATGCCATAGAATTAGAATTTGTAGAATGAAAGAAGGCGCAGTCCTTCAACGTACACGTGAACACAAAAAGCAGCAGCCGAACCTCTATGAGCATTATCATTACCGAATGTAAAGCACTGATGCAGCTCGATATCCCTCTGATATGGTGGAGATTGGTTTACAAAAAGAAAAGGTCTTTGAAGTTGGGTCAACCATTTGTCACTACTTTGTTCTATTCATTCTAACTCTATGGTCAGCAGCCCAATCTAAAGACACTCAGCAAAGATTTGTATGATATGCATTTGTACGAAAGTAATTGTAGACTTTGGGTTTTTTTTCTTTTCTCTCTCACTGTTGTCACATTGTCAGTATTAAGAAGAAAGGTGCTAAACTAGAGAAAAGAACAAAGTCATTCTTAGTTCTGAGGACTTTTTCCATTATTATACTATAAAATGGCTTGTCAGGGGAATTAAAACAATCTCTCATATCCCACATAGATGCCACAGGATCAACAACACAAGATTTAAAACACACCCACACAAATTTAAAAACAGCAAAAACATCTGTAAACATGAAATCTAAATAAAGCCAAATGTGGTAACTCTAACTGTGTCTTTTATGTTTAAAAATGCTTGTGTGTTGCTCAATGTGACTGACCCATAGTATTCGGCTCAAGGTTCGGTACTTTGCATGTCACGTACAATGTTCAGCAGATTTTTTTCCGCATTGAACCCATACCCGAGGAGCAGTGAGCAGCAACTATGTCTTGTCCCAGGACCGGATCCATATCACGGGTCACAGCTATTGTTTTTGAGGAATGAATGTGTCCCTGAAAACAGCCATCATCACGTGATCCACATCATCTCAAGGTTCTTTCAGTGTGGGATTGACTGTGAGGCCAACGCTTTTCCGCCTCACAGTTCTGAGATCCCGGGTTCAATCCTGGACCCGCCTGTGTGGCGTTTGCATATTCTCCCCGTGCCTGCGTGGGTTTTCTCCGGGCACTCCGGTTTCCTCCCAAATTCCCAAAACATGCAATGTTAATTGGAGACTCTAAAGTGCCCCTAGGTGTGATTGTGAGTGCAACTGTTTGTCTCAATGTGCCCTGCGATTGCTGGCAACCAATTCAGGGTGTACTCCGCCTCCTGCAAGTTGATAGCTGGGATTGGCTCCAGTACCCCCACAACCCCCGTTTGGATTAGAGGTTCAGAAAATGGATGGATGGTTGAAAATGTCACACCATATCATAAACCTCTGTTGGAAATCAAGACCACAAAATAAAAAATTCACAATGTTAGTAATGGTCAATTTGGATTGTTGTGATTATCTTGTGCATGGATTTGGACAAATTGAGAAGAGTGGCAGACAAGGGTACGTACCCTGCTTCCTGACAGCTGGGATAAGCTCCAGCACACTCCCCACGACCCTTGTGAGGATAAGCTGCTAAGGAAAAAAAATAAATTATATATATACTGTGCCAAACAAATATGAGCGTTCATCTGAGACGTCATGCTGTGGCGACCCCTAACGAGACAAGCAGAAAGAAAGTTACTTCTACACATCTCTCTCTCTCTCTTTCTCTCTCTCTTTCTCTCTCTCTCCCTCTCTCAATATATATATATATTACATAATATGTAGAGAGAGAGAGAGAGAGAGAGAGAGAGAGAGAGAGAAACGTCTTTTTGTTGTTGTTCTTCCTTTTCAACACGATGGATGGCGGTAATGCATCTTAAACATTAGGTGCCCCCAAAAAAACGAAGAAGAAAATAAACCTTTCGGTGTGTGTAAATCTCAGCTATTTGTGGTTCTACAGAATTTCCACCCAACTTCAAGGGTGAGTAAAAGGGAAAATAAAGTACTTAAAGTACTCTTTTCTGTGTTTGTAACAAACTTTACTATTTTCTTTTAGTTTTCGTGATGTAAAACCTCGTATAGATTTCGTGCACACAACATACATACATAAACTATTTAAATCAAGGGAGTAATTTTGGGGTAGTCTGTGACGTGAAACCAGCCAGTCATGCATTAGAATTGAATTGGATTGTGTGTTGGGGTCTTCCAGTGCTGCCATTATGGATGGGGAGCCCCTCTCAGCCTTGTGCACTCCTGCTTTGGTGGTCGATGTGAGCCAAGTGAAGAAAAATGCCCAGAAGATGATTGAACGATGTCAGAAGCTGGGAGTTCAGCTCCGCCCTCACATGAAGACCCACAAAACCATGTAAGAAGTGGATACAGTTGTAGGTAGTCCCCTCTGAAGGGGAAGGAGGGGTAAAAAAGCTCACACTGGTCACAGAAATTATTATATATAGGCAAAAGTAATAATTAATATTTACTGAAAATAAGCTAAAAATGTAGCATCGATATATTTTTGTGGTGCACCAGAATTTAAAAAATGTTTGTCACTACATCACCACTGACTCTTGCCAAAATGTTTTCCAAAATTTCAAATTGTCTTCATTTTTCAAACATTCACCGGGGAACAATTTAGGAAAAAAAGTTACATTTTTATTCTGATTAAACTTAAAAACGGCATACTGATTCCAAAATTGCAGTCATTTTTTTTAGCATGTCTTTTTTTCTAGACAGGTTCCACTCCAAATGAGCAGAATTCCTCAGATAGCTAGCAATAGCTTTCGTAAGACTTGCCAGCTGGTTACGATTGGACTCCCCTACAGCCAAGTAATAACTTGTTTGTGCAGTCAAAATTGAGATACAGTGAGCCCTTGCCCATGCACAGTTCACAGTTTGAAGCCCTGCATATTCGCTGATTTTCTTCTCCAAGTTTTTTTTTTATTTACTGTGTTTTAATAATCATAACGGTCTTAAATTCTCATCTAAATAGGCAAGTTCCACATTAGACATGGCACCGTACAATGTGGCGCACCGAGCATGCACACTGAGCTCCAACACTTACAATTATTGTTATGAGACTTATCCACCAAAGTAGTCTTAAACACACTGGTGACGCTGTTAGCATACATGCTAGCAAGTGTTTTTGCATGTATGTAAGCTAGTTTGATGGTGCTCACGAGGTAGTGAGGAACAATTGCATTTCACATCTGTAAGAAGATGTGGCACGGTGGAACAGCTATAGAGCGTTGGCCTCACAGTTCTAAGGACCAGGGCTCAAATCCCAGCCCTGCCTGTGCAGAGTTTGCGTGTTCTCTCAGTGCCTGTGAGGGTTTTCTCCGGGCACTCCGGTTTCCTCCCACACCCCCAAAACATGCACGGTAGGTTTATTGAAGAGATGAAATTGTCTGTAGGCGTAAACGTGAATGTGGGTGGCAACCAGTTCAGGGTGTACCCTTCCTCCTGCCCAATGACAGCCAGGATTGGCCGCAGCACTCTCCTGACCCTTGTGAGGATAAGCGGCTCAGAAAATGAATGCATGGATCTGCAAGAAGAAGCTTACATTGCCTGTGTAGGCAGGTCATTAGTGACAATGTTGTAAACACTCACGGTGTCACACCGAAACTAAAATTATCACACCACAACAAACAGAATAGCATAACTAACAAATAATAAAACAAATAAAAGAATGAGTCACAAAACATGCACTTTAAACGCTTATTTTCATGCTTCCGCCATATTTTGCCGCACTCTGGAGGTGTAATTATTTTAGGACTCTGTCATGATCCTGCCGCTTCAGCACGAGCTGTGCGGCTGCGCTGATTGGGAGGCACACACCTGTGCCTCGTGTGGCCTGATCATCCCCCGTATATATAGGACCCGGTGACGACTGGTCCTCCGCCAGTTCGTTGAGCTTTATGTCCCGTTCCAGCACTCTCGTATTCCTGACTGAACCTGTGTGTACCGACCTCCGTCCGTTCTCTGACCAACTCCTTGACACTTCTGCCTGCGTTGATCGTTTCCCCGTGTACCGACTCCTGCCTGTCCGCTCATCTGCTCTCTTCGCCCGACGTCACAACTACCGCTGCTGCACCGGACTGCCTGCTCGATCCCCGACCTCTGCATACAACAAACGTGTCTCTTCTTGAACTACCTTCCGTCTTCCGAGTTCCTGCATTTGGGTCCTACCTCTCGTTCCGATGGGACGTGACAGACTCATTCTTTTATTTGTTTTATTATTTGCCAGTGATGCTATTCTGTTTGCTGTGTTGTGATAAGGTTAGTTTTGGTGTGGCACTGTGAGTGTGTACAACATCGTCAGTAACTCACCCTACTACAAAATGCAATGTAAGTTACGGTACTTCTGCTTATTGATGTGAAATGCAATTCTTCCTCACTGCCTTGTGAGTGCCAACATTTGGTACCTTTCATACACGCCAAAACATGTGCTGGTATGCATGCTGACAGTGTAACCATCCATCCATTTTCTTTGCCGCTTATCCTCACGAGGGTCGCGGGGGTGCTGGAGCTTATCCCAGCTGTCAACGGGCTGGAGGCGGGGTACACCCTGTACTGGTTGCCAGCCAATCGTAGGGCACATGGAGACAAACAACCAATCATTCTCACAATCACCCCTACGGGTAATTTAGAGTCTCCAATGAATGCATGTTTTTGGGATGTGGGAGGAAACCGGAGAAAACCCACACAGGCACGGGGAGAACACGCAAACTCCACACAGGTGGGGCTGGGATCGAACCCCGGTCCTCACAACTGTGAGGTCAACACTTTACCAGCTGATTGACCGTGCTGCCCACAGTGTAACCAATGTGTATTAACACTACATCTATTATTTGCTGATATTCGTTATTCACAGAGATGCAACGAACGTAACAACCGCAAATAACAGAGGAACACAGTTGTGCAGTGAGAGGTGTGTGCAACTCCCAGTGGGTCAGTACAATCAATATCTGCAAACATGAAGCTAGCATAGTAGAAATTAAGAGGATTTGTGCCATATCATTTGGAAAACAAACATAAAAAAACATTGCAGTCATGCCTGTATATTTTATATTTTATTGTGTGTCAATATTTGAAGTTTTATAAAACATCTGTATATTTTATGTTTTTTGAAAACAAGAATCTACATTTCAAAAACTTGACATGATAGAGAAAAGATGAAACCGGCTTTGGATTCTACACTCAAAAATTAATTTAAAACAGCCCTACTTCTTATTTTCCTTTCGGCTTGTCCCGTTAGGGGGTCACCACAGCATGTCATCTTTTTCCATCTAAGCCTATCTCATGCATCTTCCTCTCTAACACTCACTGTCCTCATGTCCTCCCTCACAACATCCATCAACCTTTTCTTTGGTCTTCCTCTTGCTCTTTGGCCTGGCAGCTCCATCCTCAGCACTTTTCTACCAACATACTCACTCTCGCCTCTGAACATGTCCAAACCATCGAAGTCTGCTCTCTCAAACCTTGTCTCCAAAAAATCCAACTTTGACTGTCCCTCTAATGAGCTCATTTCTAATCCTATCCAACCTGTTCACTCCAAGCGAGAACCTCAACGTCTTCATTTCTGCTACCTCCAGTTTTACTTCCTGTTGTTTCTTCAGTGCCACCGTCTCTAATCCTTACATCATGGCCGGCCTCACCACTGTTTTGTAAACTTTGCCCTTCATCCTAGCAGACACTCTTCTGTCACATAACACACCAGACACCTTTCGCCAGCTGTTCCAACCTGCTTGGACCCGTTTCTTCACTTCCTGACCACACTCTCCATTGCTCTGTATTGTTGACCCCAAGTATTTGAAGTCGTCCACCCTCGCTATCTCTTCTCCCTGTAGCCTCACTCTTCCCCCTCTACTTTTCTCATTCACGCACATATATTCTGTTTTACTTCGGCTAATCTTCATTCCTCTCCTTTCCAGTGCGTGCCTCCATCTTTCTAATATTTCCTCCGCCTGCTCCCTGCTTTAACTGCAGATCACAATATCATCTACGAACATCATAGTCCAAGGGGATTCTAGTCTAACCTCATCTGTCAGCCTATCCATTACTACCGCAAACAGGAAGGGGCTCAGCTCGGATCCCTGATGCAGTCCCACCTTCACCTTAAATTCTTCTGACACACTAATGGCACATCTCACCACTGCTCTGCTGCCCTCATACATGTCCTGTACTATTCTAACATATTTCTCCGCCACACCAGACTTGCGCATGCAGTACCACAATTCCTCTCTTGGTACGCTGTCATAGGCTTTCTCTTGGTCTACAAATACACAATGTAGCTCCTTCTGACCTTCTCTTTACGTTTCCACGAGGATCCTCAAGGCAAAAAATGCATCTGTGGTACTCTTTCTAGGCATTTTGCTCGCAGATACTTACTTCTTTCCCGAGTCTAGCCTCCACTACTCTTTTCCATAACTTCATTGTGTGGCTCATCAACTTTATTCCTCTATAGTTTCCACAGTTCTGAACATCGGCTTTGTTCTTAAAAATTGGGACTAGCACACTTTTCCTACATTCTTCTTGCACCTTCTCTCCCGCTAGTATTCTATTGAATAAGTTGGTCAAAAACTCCACAGCCACCTCTCCAAATTGCTTCCTTACCTCCACTGGTATGTCATCAGTACCAACTGTCTTTGCATTTTTCATTCTGTTCAGTGCCTTTCTAACTTCCCCCTTACTAATCATTGCCACTTCCTGGTCATTCACGCTTGCCTCATCTACTCTACCTTCTCTTCCATTTTCTTCATTCATTAACGTCTCAAAGTATTCTTTCCATTTACTTAGCATACTACTGGCGCCAGTCAACATATTTCCATCTCTATCCTTAATCATCCGTACCTGCTGCACATCCTTCTCATCTCTATCCCTCTGTCTGGCCATCCTGTAGAGATCCTTTTCTCCTTCTTTCGTGCCTAACGTGGTGTACATGTCATCGTATGTCTCTTGTTTAGCCTTAGCCACCTCTACCTTTGCCCCAAGTCGCAGTCTGGATAAGGTACTATTTTGTTTCTGTGGTTGTAGGATAATTCCGTTGGACCACAAAAACAATACAATTCCTGATTTTCATTCAGTATTTTTCAGCATTTTTATTGTTGTTCTTTTATCAGTTTCTGGTTGTTTGAGTGGCCATTGGGTTTTTTTTCCCCCGCGTTCTTTTACGGAAGGGTACCAATAATTTTGTTTATGTATTGATCTGCCTGAGCATTTCAGCCATCCTGACTTGTGTATGTGTGCTACCATCCCTAGTGAGTGTGCTGACATAATGACAGGGGGTTCACGACGGTGCATTGTGGTTTCCACCCTGGCAGAGGCCTGTTTCTATGCCGACCATGGATTTGATGACATCCTTTATGCGTATTCTCTTCCTTTTGATAAGGTTCTCCTTGTCATCTCCAGTAAACACTTTACAACACTCTACTGAAACGCATATACTGTAGTTTAAATCAGAAGTTTACATATGCAATGTAAAAAGATGTGCTTTTTTTTCTCACTGTCTGGCATGAAATCAGACTAAATGTTTCCTGTTTTATGTCAAGCCCTCCATCCATCCATCCATCCATATTTTTATACCACAACCTCACTAGGGTCGTGCGGGTAGCATATTTAACTGATTTTGGGCAAGAGGTGGGGTACACCCTGAATTGGTCACCAGCCATATGAACAACCTGTCACACTCACAACCATTGGTAATTTATTTCTGTGACCCTTGTGAGGATGAGGGGCTCAGAAAATGGATGGATATGGTTGAACAAGACTTTTCTGCAATGTCAAATTCACAAGACGTTTTGAGGGGTTCTCCGTTTTGGGGGATTTTTAATTTGGGAGAACTCAATCTGTAAGATCACAGCATCCACAAGCAAGTAGAATGTCACGGGATTTTTTCAACATTTTTCGGCTAGTCATCAGCAATCCTGCTCATCTTTGTTAGGTGGAGCGTTGTGCCGTTTTGTCAGAGAGGCTGGAGCTCTTTCAAGTTTTATTGGACCATCCTGATGCTCTGGAGCAACTCAAAAAGCGACCACTGAGAAACGGTCGACTGTGGCATGTCTGGTTGAAACTAGACTGTGGCAATGGGCGAGGTAAGCATTCAAGAACACCGCAATAAGCCTGACAGTATCTGTGAAGTCAAAATTACTGCTGCTGATTGTATTCATTAATTTATTCACTGTAGCTGGCATCTTGCATTCGGAACCCGAGGCACTCAGACTGGCTCAGGCCATTGCTGCAACGACAGGTGTTAAACTAACAGGAGTGTACGCTCATTGTGGGAACACCTACAACTGCAATGGAGTGCAGGAAATTCAGGCTGTCGCAAAGGAAACCACCAACTTTACGCTGCAGTTCATGGAAAAGTGAATCAGCAACACATTCATAGAGTTACAGCTATTCTCAACTATATCAAAGTTACAATTTTTCTCCCCACTCATTATTTTAGTACTTTTATTAAATTTCCTTGATATTAGTGGTGAGCTGTGCATATGGTATCTAGGCCATCAGTGGGGCATTACCCAACTTAATTAATCTCTTAGTATTACCACTTTTACATTATTACCACTATCAAATGAAATATAACAGCATTCAATTCTGTCAACTCACCAAAATGAATCTAGAATCCATATCTAATAACAGGAAAAAAACATTGCAATTACAATACATCATACCAGACAGTATTGGGATGTGTTGCTCGCTAAAGATGTGTTTTGCTAATCAAAGTTGGCTGAACCTAGTTTTGCTTTGACTAATCAATCAGAAGACAGGAAAATGCTGACATCATGAAGGGCCTTAAAAAAATAATCTTACATGCATATACACATCCTGGAAGAAGTGCAGCCAGAAATGAAAAAAATAGACTGCTTGTTTTAAATTAAATTAAAGTAAATTAAAAGTATTAGAATAGAAAATGCAAATGTTGGTTAACTCTTCGGATGGCTTTTAGGAGAGCAGAGAAGGCCTCGCTGACACTGACTGCTCAGTACTGGTTGTTATGTATGAAACAAGTATCTATTTTCCGGAAGGTTAAAGGCTGTTGGCATCACCTGCAAGTCCAGCATTGGGTCTACACCTTCCTGCAGTCACCCAGTCCAAGAGATGGCACAGCTGAGTGAGGTGCATCCAGGAAACTACATATTCTACGGTATGTTTACTTACGGCAGGTGCTGCACCTATAGTATATGTGCCAATACCTAAACGTTGCATGTTGTATATTGCTTTCTTGTAGATGTGCAGCAATCTCTGATTGGCTCATGCGGTGTGGACGAGGTGGCTGTGCGGGTTTTGACAAGAGTCATTGGTCATTGTCCTCACAGGAACCAGCTACTGATTGATTGTGGATGGACTGGGTTAAGGTACAAACTGCATCATACACAGGCTTGTATAGGGCCCAAACCGAGGTTCTCCAAATGGCTACGAAAGTATTCATTTGTCTTTAAAGTAGACTACGTTGGATTTAAAAAAAAAAAATGAAAATAAATCTCTTGACTAATCTGATTGGACAGAAACTAAGTTTGTTCAGAAAGTTTTAAGGTAGTCCTTAGAGCGTAACTTTGGGACCATTGTCCACTTTCATCTATAGCAGAGCCTACCTACTGTGCATCAGTTGTTTTCGACAGTATATAAAAATATATATTTTTGACACAGACATTTGTACCATAAGATTTGTGCTAGGCTACGTAACGTTTTTTGCTTACTTACGAGTTGTATCGTATTAAAAGTATGTGACCATACCTCAAGCAAGCATTACACGAAGTCCTCTCCTGCCTGTAGCACCGGTGACCACAACATACTTTTTACCCCCATTTTTTTGGTCTTATAATACCGTCCGCGCGATCCATTCGTGTTGTCATCACCGCAGTCGCGTTTGAGTTGGCCAGTTAAAATCCCCCTGATTTTAAAACATGGGATGTGATGGTATCGAAATACAAGATTTTATTGCAGTAGTCCGACCTAATGCAATCATGAAAAGCTAATTTGTCTTGTAGTCTGATTCGCACATCACATGTGGTCGTCTCAACCGTTTTCTCTCTCCTATTGCGCTGTTTATTTTATACATATATAAATTTATTGACAGTGAGGTAGTCACAGTCAAAAGACAAAAAAACTACTATATAATTACTACAATATAAAAAATAAACATGCTTCTGAACTTAGACATACTGTGCACGACGGCGACACAGAGTAAATGTCTTTCTTGGAGCCGACGAATAACAGTGAGGTAGTCACAGTCAAAAGACAAAAAAACTACTATATAATTACTACAATATAAAAAATAAACATGCTTCTGAACTTAGACATACTGTGCACGACGGCGACACAGAGTAAATGTCTTTCTTGGAGCCGACGAATAACACCAATGATCAGATCAGCCAATTATGACATCAAAACCAATCGGCCGAACAAAAAAAAATTCCACTTATCGCCCGATCCGATCAGGTCGATATAATCAATGTAAAGTCTACAATTAATACAGTTGTCAAGTTATTTCAGTGCTAGTCTTTTCTGTCCGTTTCATTTTTATCCCTAATATTGTCTGTGACTCGTAGTTTGGATGGGGCTGGAAAACTTCCAACAGGATACACCGTGATCGAAGGGCATCCAAAGCTCAAGTAATTCTACATGACCATTTCAGTCACCAATTGGAATTTTGAATGTAGCTGACAATTGATTATTATTTTTTTTTTCATGCAGGCTCTTGTCCATGACTCAGGAGCACGGAAGAGTGGAGCCCACCTCAGGAAAGTTGGATTACGAAATGTACCCTCTGGGCTCTCTGCTCACACTGATTCCATACCACGTTAGTCTTCTAGTGTATGCCTGTTTAATTCCTTCTCAGTTTTCCTCTTGTCTCACACTCTGCTCTTTTGCAGTCTTGCGCGACAGCAATGATGCATCCTGTGTATCATGTGCACTCAGAGGGCGTCCTTGTGGGCAAGTGGACACCAACACGTGGATGGTGAATAACAGACTCCTGGAAACCTGTGTTTTAATGCAGTATTAATTAAGCAAATACACTTATTAGTAGTTACAGTAGTTTTTGTGTGCTAACAAACTAATTCAGTAATTACATGTCAAGGTAAACCCGGCTTTTGAGCAGATTTTGTGTCGGTATCATAATCATACATTGACGTATTGCAGTATGTAGTATATGTTTTTGTATGTATGTAAAATGCAATCACAGGGTGCTATCAACACCAGTGTGTGTGTGTTTTCTTTCGGCTTCTCCCTTTCGGGGTCGCCACAGCGTGTCATCTCAGATGAACGCATATATATGTTTTGCACAATTTTTACGCCGGATGCCCTTCCTGACGCAACCCTTCTCAGGGAGTGGAGGCCCCAGTGGGATACGAACCCACAACCTCTGGTTTACCAAACCAGTGCTCTAACCACTGAGCTACGGGCCTCCATGTGCTATCAACACCAGTGTTTTAAACATTTCATCATATTCTACATAGGTATTAATTCTATTGGCTATACAATATGGGTACTTAACCTCAACAAGTACAAAATAAATGATTAACTCCCTTTCATCATGCCGTGTGTTGTGATGATTTAATGTAGTGCATGTATGAATCTCTGCATTTCCATGGATATCTCCCAGCAAATTGTGTGTTGTTGGAGTCCTATTGATATTTGATAGTTCCTTCCTGAAATGGGGAAGTCACAAACTTTCAGCCTCCAACCAAGCAAAAGCTAATTTACTTATACAGCGCATTTCATACACAAGGTAACTTCATGTCCTTTGCATCATTAAAAGGATTTGAATACAAAGAAATAAAACATTTAGAACGTGTGAAATAAACATTAAAATGATGACTAAATATATATTAAAAAATGAAAGTACAAGTAAAACAGCATACAGTGCAAGAAAATCATTAAAAGTGGAAATACAGTAAAAAGCATGAGAAAACAACCTGGATTTAAAAACATTTACACTTGGAACTGACGTCACCTCTGTTGGCAACTTATTCCATTTGTGTGCAGAATGATACCTACAGTAAATGCTGCTTCACCAAGTTTATGTAGTGTACATAGCAGTGATAGGACGTAACAAAATACTTTGTCTCATACTTAAGTAGATCTTTCAGATATCTGTTATGCGCTTGAATGTATTTTTCTGCCAGTGCTTTACTTTTACTCCCTACATTTGTAATTTCACATCCGACGCTTCTTACTTTTTTCAGCCTCTGTGGATGACACAATCAATAAAAGAATTAGTCAACTGCAGCTGACATCGTGCTTAAGATCTTTGGACCTTAAAAGACAGGAAAACATAAATCAGGGAGTGTGAACAATGAGGATGCAGCTGATTCAGAGAAGCAAGATATTCCCCACCCATGACCGTAGTGATGACAATTTTGGGATGTTGTCAGCTCCAGGAATTAATCGTGGCTGATGCATTGTCTTGTGCCAGCCTAAAAACAACCAGTTTCCTGGGGTTAAAATATCTCTCCAATTAAAAAAAAAAAAAAAGTTGTGGTATTTTTTCCCCACCTATCTTTAGCTAATTTTGCTTTTTTGTTGTTTAGCTCATGCAGGACATGTTTGTTCAGTATTCATTATTCTGGATTTTCTTTTCAGAACAAGTCCTTTGCAAAGTGATGATTCAAATAAAATGTCCTAAAAGTTATAAATCGAATCTTAATTTTAAAAAAAACTGAACCACACATGAAAAAAAATATATACATATATATGTTGCTGTACCGGACTTAAAAATGTTTAAACGATTTTTATTTATGGCTATGAAGTTTAATTGTAGAATATTTGATTTTAATTCATGTCTTTACCATAAATTGTTTAGAAGAAAATCTTCTTTTCATTTCGGCTTGTCCCGTTAGGGGTGGCCACAGAGTCATCTTTTTCCAAAATGAATCGATTTATTTGTAATTTAATGATTCCATTACTCACCACTAGAGTCCGCCTACCAGTAATCACACTGCGAGACTCACTGGGTTAAAATCACATTTCTATTTCGTCTCTGCGTTCCGTTATTCCTTTAATATATTTGTAAAATGATACAAGCAATTTTCTTAATTATCAGGGCGACGTAAATACTACGGAAGTCTTCCGCTTGTGCTTTCGTTTGTCTTCCCGGAGCTTTACTTTTTCCGTGCCCTGAGCAAGTCTGAAGTCGTATTTTCATGATTTTCCTGCACTCGTTAATGGAACATCAGTCATACATACCGAGAAGCACGATGGGACATGGTGTTTTCCTAAACTGTACACTCTCATTGGTTAAAATATGAACTTTCACCTGTCACGTGACGTAAAACTTTGGCGTGATGGCGCGGAAAGTAGTCACCCTCCGCAGTTAACATTATTTTCTCCCTTGCGTGCTGTTTACAGTGTCTGCGGGTTCTATTTATCCTGGCCATTTGGTTCATCATCATTCAGTTAGTTGTTCGTGTCCATTAAGTGCCCCGAAGTACATGTTTGTACGTGATTCGCCTGTCCGTCGTCTTATTATTCTGAACGTCTCTTCGTGGAGTCATGAGTTTGTTGGAGGTGAAGTTTATCGGGGACGGGGATGTCCTTCAGCACATCGTGGACAAACAAGAGGGTATGTACATTGAATGGGCTTGTTCTATTCAAAGATGATGTTTTATTCTGCCCTCGTCATTCTGAGTGTGCACGTTTTCAAGAGGTGCAAAGCAGTGCCGGCGCAATTCAGAAGATGGTCACGTTCAAAAACTCAGCAAGACGGCAAGCCAGAGAGGATGAGCCACAAGCGAAGGAAGGGTTGGAATTCAACATCCTTGATGAGAGAAGTTATGTTCAAGCTCTTTGTGCGGACAGTACAGAAGGTAAAGGAAAATTATTTGAATATATTTTGAGGGGTGTGAATTTTATATTTGGAATAGTAATTTTCCTGCCATCATTTTTTAAATACCGCTTAAGCCTGTTCAGGTTTAAAGAATCTTCAGGCGAAAGTCATGCTACACTTTGGCTTGCTCACCAGGGCATCCTTAGCAATTTTTTGACTTTTCTTTGTTAAACTTTGAAATTATACGGACTCATGGAGAATGGATTTTACATTCATCAAGGAAAAGTATGGGTTGCCCTCTTAAAATTTGGGTTTTGGTGTGATTGATCGCGTTATACAATCCAGAAAGGCATTTATCAACAAGTGTCTTTGATGTGCAGCAGGGCTCAAACCTTTGACCCTCTTGCTCCAATCACCTGTGGACATTGAATGCACCATAAATAATACCTTCCGAGTGCTCAATTGATTTTGTAATTATTTTACACCTTTTTAAATCTTGCCTTCATTCGAACTGAAAGTGAGAATAAGCCTATATCCTCACTGTCCTTGGGCGAGAGGCGGGGTCCACCCTGAACAGGCGTCAGCAAATTGCAGGGCACATAGATAAAAACAACCATTTGCACTCACATTTAAAGAAATGTAAAGTTTTCAGTTAACCTAGAGTTAATGTTTTTTAAATATGGGAGGAAATCAGAGTAACCAGAGAAAACCCACCCAGGAACGAGGAGATCACGCAAAATCCACACAGTCGTGGCCGCATTTGAAGCGGAGTTCTCTGAACTGTGATGCAGATATGATAACCAGTCATCCACAGTAGCACAACATATATATTATCCATCCATCCATTTTCTTTGCCACTTATCCTCACGAGGGTCGCGGGGACTGCTGGAGCCTATCCCAGCTGTCAACGGGCAGGAGGCGGGGTACACAATGAACTGGTTGCCAGCCAATCGCAGGGCACATCGAGACAAACAGCCGCACTCAAAATCACTTATAGGGGCAATTTAGAGTGTCCAATTAATGTTGCATGTTTTGGGGATGTGTGAGGAAACCGGAGTGCACGAAGGAAACCCACGCAGGCACGGGGATAACATGCAAACTCCACACAGGTGAGTCCGGGATCGAACCCAGGACCTCAGAACTGTGAAGTCAACGCTTTACCAGCTGATCCACTGTACCCCCCCATATATATTATATGGTTCATAATAATATTATTATAATCTGTGACCCTAATGAGATAAGCAGTATTAGAAAATGGATGGATGAATGGATGGATAAGTCTAATACTATATTCAGTTAAATTTGTGTGAGGGTGGGGAAATGGCAGTGTCAAATCGTCCAGATTAAGTTTGAAACTGTTACTCACCTATATGGATGTGTCCATTGTTTTTTTTTTTTTTTTTTTTTTTGTACCTTTCACTTTGAAGTTTTTTGTTTTTTTTTTTTGTACCTTTCACTTTGAAGTTTTTTGTTGTTTTTTTTTTTTTTACTTGCTGAAGATGATGATGGTGGTATGTCCAGAGTTGCAGGAGCGTCCATTTTCACATTTCAGAAAAACAAGCGCGGCCACAGCATGGCGCAGACCGGTGAGTCTAAAGCTCCTCCTTTTGTCACCGTTTTGCCTATTGACCACTTCCTTGCAAATGTCAAATTTTACATTTCTTTAACATATCCGTGATATTGTTATGGGATGTTTTTCATATAGTTTGATCAATAAAGGCAAATATATTGGTGTTTGTTATACTGTACATAGCCAGTGAACTGGCACACACTCCGGGGAAAGGTGTGAGCTTCGGCACAACTCCCAACATGGAGCCCTCCACTCCTCAATGGGCAGGCCGCAGTAAGTCGGGGATCTCCTCACGTTGACACTTGGACGCTTTTCCAAACGCCAATCCGTGCAATCTTTTTCTCTGTGCAGGCCACAAAGTTGAAAACCAAACACCCCAGAGGGTGAGCCTTGCTCTTTTGCCCCCCCCCCCCTTAATTTCATACAGTGCTCACGATTAGAGCCATTCTATCGTTGCTTCTTTTCTGACAGCGCAAAAGGGTGCAGTTTGTCTCCACGACACCCCACAGGCTGAGGAAGAGGATGTCAAGTAAGTGTAATATGAGTGCCCAACACAACATTCGACCACCAACATTTCACGTTGGTTCAACATTTCACAGTGAAAATTCTGTACAGGTTTCTATTGTTTTATACTTCCATTCCATTATTTTGCCAAAACCATGAGTCCCACAGAAGAGTGAGCGCTGAGAAGAAGCACATGATGTACTATGAATGAAAACGTTTATTCATGGAATAATATGGTCAAGCTTGGCAAAAACAAAAACACTATTAAGTAGAGGGGAAATAAAGTGAAAAAAGTTGCAAAATTAGTAATATTTGATTGTATTTAGGTTTATTATATAAGTTCTATTTTTAACAGTGCAATACTATTGTGTTTTTTTTAAAATTGAGAAACATGTATAGATGGTAGGTACCACTGTACTGTACATGATTTTGCCATGCAATACCTAAAATATGTATGTAATCTTTGACGACACTGTCCAGCACCCAGCCTCCGATCAGACAGCGACAGTGAGTTTTCGCCCTCCAACTCTGAGAACGAAGAGGATGAGGATGAAGTCATTGTGGACGAAGAACAGAAAGTACAGAAAAACGACGGAAAGAAGAAGACCCCAAGAACCCCAAGTAAAGGATTATCCGCAGCGCTCTACAAGACGCCCGCCAAGAAGAGCAAGAACGCTCCTGAACCCGTCAACCAGTCCGCCTTGGTTCAGGAGTATTTTGAGGCCCATGGCAGCTCCAAAGTGTTAACGTCAGACCGCACGCTTGATCGTTTGCACACACCTAAATTAGACAGGGTGCATATACAGTATATATAATCTTTATTTCCCAAGGACTCGTTGCTATCCATATAAAGCAACTATTCACTTGTTTTGCAGGAAACTCTTCTTCAGCTTTTACAAAAAAAATCATCCTGCTACGCTAGCGAGATCCAACACCTCCACAACAAACACAAAAACCACTTTAGCAAATGGATGCTACAGTTACAGTAAGTAAGTGTTTTTATTGTGGTTATTGGATTTTCACCAGAATAAAATGCTTATCGTGCTTGTCTAAAGGTTGGGATTTAGTATCCTGCTGTACGGTTTGGGCAGCAAGAAAGACCTGCTGGAGGAATTTCGTCTTTCTCACTTGTCTCAAGAGATGCATACAGTGGTTAATGGATTTTTCCCTTCCCTCACTCTGAAATCGGTGCGTATAAACGCTGAATTTCTCAAGTCTTAAAGGCAAAGCACAATCTAAATGGTAAATGTCCACTAATGTATTATGTTTTTATAATGAAGCATGAGGGGATTGTTCCTGTCTTTGAATGTATGGGACTACACTGTGATTGCAGATCTTGAACAGTTTAACATGTGAGGTTCTTGAGCACCAAGGGAGTTTCCGAACACCCTCTGACCAGATCCAGTACATCTCCCAAACACTTAAAGACAGTGAGTAAATTTGTGTCTTATTTCATTCAAGTTCATCGAAATATTTGCAGTGTTTTTTGAAGTTTAATATATATGCTTGACACAGGACCAGGTCTTCAGGTTTATGTGTTGATCAATAATATTGATGGACCAATGCTGCGAGGAGAAAAGACCCAGAGTGCCTTGGGGCAGCTGGCATCCCTGCCCAACATTCACTTGGTAGCTACTATTGACCACATTAACGCTCCTCTCGGTTAGTAGTGAAGATTTGGTTTGCTATTCTCTTACCTGCAGTCCAATTTACAGATGTTTTCTGTATTTTCGAAGTGTGGGACCAGTTTAAACAGAGCCAGTTTAACTGGCTATGGTGGGAATGTGTGACATTTAAACACTACACAGAGGAGACATCATATGAAAACTCACTGCTAGTGCAACAAACGGGCACTCTGGCTCTGTCTTCTCTTACACACGTTCTCCGCAGCTTGACCCCAAATGCACGGTACGTTTTACGCCTTCATTATAGTTCTGTGTAAAACCTGTTTGCATCTGCTTAATGGTCTTTTATTTATTTATTTTTTTTGCAGAGGAATTTTCAAACTGCTGGTGAAATTTCAGCTTGAAAACAAAGACGATCCTTCATACACAGGTTCTCATCCACATTCAATGTTTCAGAAGTTCCTTTTTAAAGGTCTGATATCTTGGCTACGTAGACACAAGATGGATTTTGTATAAAAGTTTCATGTTCGTTTCTAAAACAACACATCAGTTTTGTCATACAGAAAAAGCCCCTCTGACAGATGCTTCTGTTTGACCCAGTTTGTACGTGCTTTATCCATATTTGGGTTAGCCCACACCCTTTCCTCTGATTGGTTGCCTCCATGTAGAAGACCCACTTGTGAGAGCACACATTTTTGTTATGTTGACAGTGCTGTCTCAGGAGCGAAGAAGTAAATTAATATCTTCATTAGTGATGTAGATCATCTTCTTTTCCTTTCGGCTTGTCCCATTAGGGGTCGCCACAACGTGTCATCTTTTTCCATGTAACCTTATCTGCTGCATCTTCCTCTCAAACACCCACTGCCCTCCAGTTTTCCCTCACCACATCCATAAACCTTCTCTTTGGTCTTCCTCTCGCTCTTTTGCCTGGCAGCTCTTTCCTCAGCACCCTTCTACCAATATACTCAGTCTCTCGCTTCTGGACATGTCCAAACCATCGAAGTCTGCTCTCTCGAACCTTGTCTCCAAGACATCCGACTTTGTCAGTCTAATGAGCTAATTTTTAATCCTATCCATCCTTCTAACTTCTAGAGACAACCTCAACATCTCAATTTCTGCCACCTCCAGTACTGCTTCCCGTTGTCTTTTCAGTGCCACCATCTCTAATCTGTACATCATGGCCAGCCTCACCACTGTTTTATAAACTTTGCCCTTCATCCTAGCGGAGACTCTTCTGTCACATAACACATCAGACACCTTCTGCCAGCTGTTCCAACCTGGTTGGACCCGTTTCTTCACTTCCTTACCAGACTCACCATTGCTCTGGATTGTTTACCCCTAATATTTGAAGTTGCCCACCCTCACGATCTCTTCTCCCTGTAGCCTCACTCTTCCCTCTCCACCCCTCTTATCCACGCACATATATTCTGTTTTACTTCAGCTAATCTTCATTCCTCTCCTTTCCAGTGCGTGTCTCCATCTTTATAATTGTTCCTCTGCCTGCTCCCTGCTTTCTCTCGATCCACAAAGACATAATGTAGCTCCATCTGACCTTCTCTGTACTTTTCCACTGGCATCCTCAAGGCAAATAATGCATCTGTGGTACTCTTTGTAGGCATGAAACCAGACTTTTACTTGCAGATACTTACATCTGTCCTGAGTCTGGCCTCCACTACTCTTTCATTGTGTGGCTCATCAACTTTATTCCTCTATAGTTCCCACAGGTCTTAAAAACGGGAACTAGCAGTTTTCCTCCATTCTTCAGGCATCTTCTCGCCTACTAGTATTCTGTTGAATATGTTGGTCTAAAACTCCACAGCCACCTTACCAAATTGTTTCCATACCTCCACTGGTATGTCATCAGGACCAACTGCCTTTCCATTTTTCATTCTGTTCACTGCCTTTAGAACTTCCCCCTGACTAATCATTGCCACTTCCTGGTCATTCACGCTTGCCTCTTCTACTCTACCTTCTCTCCCATTTTCTTCATTCATTAACATCTCAAAGTCGTATTTTCATCGATCCAAAGATTACAGTGTCTTGTGCCCCCATAGGGCTGGATTCATTAGTGATCTAGATATGCTCAAGAAATTCAAATGACCTGATGTCAAGCCTCTCAGCAGAAAAATGTCTCAGACTCAGGAATATGTGGTTATGTGATTTTAATTCATATTTCACCTGTTTTCTAGGTCACCATAGAGACAGTGATAGTACATCCCAAATAGTACAAATAAAGTTAGTTTGGCAAATTGTCCCTTTGAAAATGTTCCGATTTCTTTTTTTTTTTTTTTTTTCATGTGCAGGATTGTCATTCCAAGATTTTTACCAGCGTTGTCGCCAGTCATTCTTGGTGAACTCCGACCTCACTCTGAGGACTCAGTTGACAGAGTTCAGAGACCACAAACTGATCCGGACACGAAAGGTAAAAGTGCTGCTATGCTCTTAGAGCCCTGAAGTTAAACACATACCCATAACATAAAGGAAATGCATCTGTTCCAGGATCAGACTTAAACATGGGCAAACCAACTAATATCATGCAGTGAGAAAGAATGTTGTTAGTGTTGAGCCTTCCCAAAGACACACTTAGGGCTTTGTTTTTTTGCGACCGGCAGTAAACCAGCGTGGTACATGTCCTGCGTGCCAAGACACGACTTAGACTTTGACATGGTGTCAGCAGGCCAAAGAGACCCACTGTCTTCTACGAAATTGTTACTGCCCCAGGCGCATGTCAAACGACGCACCCTCGTTGCGCCAGAATGACCGTCTTGGTGCAGATGGTATGCCAAACTGGCAAATACATGCAGCAAGCCATGCATTTGCATGAAAAGCAAGAGACACCAGTTTTTGCACTCTGCCGCAGATGCACCACATACAGAAATAAAGCACCCTCTTTTGACTTTGCGCTGGAGTCTGGGTTCTCTGAGGTAGGGATCATCTATCTCTGGGGTAGAGGTCACCGTGGTGGTTAAAAAGCTCCTTGGTGGCAAGGCCCTGGCGGTGGATGAGATTTGCTCGGAGTTCCTAAGGCTCTGGATATTGTGGGGCTGTCGTGGTTAACACGACTCTGCAACATCGCGTGGACATCGGGGACAGTGCCTCTGGATTGGCAGACTAGGGTGGTGAGTCCCCTCTTTTTAAGAAGCGAGACCGCAGGATGTGTTCCAACTCTAGGGGGATCACACTCCTCAGCCTCCCTGGTAAGGTCTATTCAAGGGTGCTGGAGAGGAGCTACATCAGGAAGTCAAATCTCAGATTCAGGAGGAACAATGTGGTTTTCGTCCTGGCCGTGGAACAGTGGACGAGCTCTGCACCCTCGGCAGGATCCTTGAGGGTGCATGGGAGTTTGCCCAACCAGCCTACATGTGTTTTGTGGAGTGAGAGAAGGCATTCAAACGTGTCCCTCGGGGAGTTCTGTGGGGGTTTCTATAGGAGTATGGGGTACCAAAACCCCTGATGCAGGGTGTACTACTATTCTGTAATTAAATTTGGTTTCGGGTTATTATACTTTTTCTCTTTGCCATCACTGGTACCATTCGGTGGTGGTATCAGTATAAGGTATCACAACACAAAAAGCCCACTAAGTTGCGCAGTTAATCTTTTAGATGCTGACCAAGTAAAAATTGTGCATTTTAGTGTCAGTTTGGTGACTTTTTTTTTTTCTGTGCTTTCATAGAAAATTGGGATCAAATTCAAGTGGGAAATGCTTCCACTGTATTTCCCAACCTTTTTTCTTTTTTCACTGAAGAGCCAAGCAAGTCATGTTAACAGCTATTTATTTCATTGTCCAGGGTGCAGATGGCGTGGAGTACCTGATGGTTGCCGTGAATGCAAACACATTGTTGGACTACTTGGAGAATGAGGAGGTGGACTGAAAAGCTCACTAAGTTGAAGTGATTTTTCCAGCTCACAAAAAAAAAAAACATTGCTTGTCAAATATATTGTTTGAATAGTCAGTTACTTACCCCAATGTTCATGGTAATTTAATAGTCAAATGACTTATTGCTGTTCAAAGTGATTGACTGTTTTCCCCATTGTTACCTTGCTATTCACAGTCAGCATTCATGGTATGGTAAAAGCAACATGAATGGAAAAAAATGGATACATTGGAATTAATTACTTTAATTACAGAAATAGATTTATCTTTTATATATCATGTGGTTTTGTTCTTGTAAGGCAAGCATTTGTGATATGACAAATGAAAGCCATCATTTGGTTAGTAGACTGCTGAGTGAGCATGTCTGAATGTAAACATGCAAAAGTGCAAAAAGGAGAAAGGGTTTGTGTATTATGACCCTTAAGACAAAAAGAGTTCATTGCAAGTATTGAGAGTTCTGGCTCAATCCATGCTAGCATTATTTTAGTGTTGGATGTCAGCCGATTTTGAGGATTGTGAATCTCCTAACGTTTCTGAGTTCAGTGTACAAGTCCTGAGTCGGTTCTGCGCCTCAATGTGCACAACACGGAGTTCCTCGTGATCCAAGTCCCTCAGAAGCAATAGCACTGCATCAAGAGTGTGGCTCTACGAGTACATATTTAGGTTATTTAACAAACACCAAAAGACATTGTTTTATATTAGTATTGCTTAAAAAAAAAAAGAAGTTACCTTTTTCATAGATGGTCCGGTTGACTGAGAAGGAAAAGAGGTGAATTTGTCTCTTGACAGTGGCTTACTCGTAAACTCCTCACTGTTATTACTGTCAGCAAAAATAAAGTGTTTTTTCTAGTTGTTTAATTTTGTGTTGAGTTATGACACCCCACAAAGCTTACTTGGTCTCCTCCATCTTCTGGGCGAGAGAGTCATTCTCTTTCTCTGCATGGAACAGTCCATTGCTGGGAGGCTGGTGCTGGGCTGGATTTGGGGGTGTGCCAATCTCCTCACCCTCCAAATGGGCTAGCGTGATCTCATCCTCTGTCACTACTGCACACGCGTACAGCATGAACTTATAAATGTGAAAACACAGTGATGCGTAATAGAATCATGTTATACTGTATATTGACCTCTGTTGTCCAGCCTCCGCAGCCGAGGTAGGCAACGCAGGACTGCCAGGCGATACTGACTGGAGCCATCCCCACAGCAAGGATTGCCAGTCAACCACAATATTCGCAGACGTGTCATCGGACGCAAATAACAGAGTTCTGAGAGTGAGGCTATCATGTTCCTCCTCAAGTAGAGCTCACACAGAGACAAGCATCCAGCCAGAGGGGAGAGAGACGAGATGCTGTTAACACTAGACAGGGGCACCACAATTGAGTTTACATCCTAAAACCAGGCGAGGTGATTTGTGTCATGTGTCGTATCAGGAAAGTTGGGGAACCGACCTTAGTGACAGCACTTGGAGGTTTGGCATTTGCGATAAAATGGAAATCTGTGGGGGTAGATGATGAAAATGCTAACATTCGCACAATGTATCAGAAGTTATGATGCAGAAAACCCAACAATGAGAAAAGTTGTGACAAAATGAAGCCGTTTGTACTCACATCAGAGAGTTTACACCCCCTGTAAGAATAAAGGTAAGCTTATTTGAACCCAAAAGACGACAATTTCTGGCATGTTTTATCAATATGAGATAACTCACCAACAGTTGAGTTTCCTCACGCTTTCCAAGTCGGAGGCCTTGCTCTCGGTAAGAACCTGTTTACGTGTTAGCTTCATGGCACAGAGTCACCCCCATACGGAGTTGAATGATACGTTCCATGAACGCGAATAGTTTGTTAAGAAGAAGAAATGGACGCGTAGTAAGAGAAACAAGGCTGCACAAGGGACGCTAATGTCCTTTACACATGAATGCGCACGCGCATATCCACTCAAGCGTCCTTAGTTACAGAATAACAATTGACATTTGTGATATTTTTATTGACATATTGTATAAGGGGTTTCAAAATTGAAAGCAAATATGTAAAAGTGCAATCAATTGTATTTATTTAAACCTTAAACGCGCCTTCCCACAATGCGTTGAGAAGCTGGTAAATCGCGCATGCGCGGTACGTACTTCCTCTTTGGAACGCCGTCTCCACTGAAATCATGGTGAGATCGAATGTCCCTTTCCAAATCCATCTCAATCTAATGTTTTTCGTTGGCCACTATCACTACAAAGTATACCCGGACGCACCCGGAAACTCTAAACTGTAATGTGCCATCCTAATTTTTCCCAACTTAAAAGCACCATTGGCAGATAAACGATGTTTTCATGACATGTATTACAAATGGCTGCCTCTAATGCTAAACAGCCACAGTAGCCGGCTACACGGCTAAGTTAGCACTACGAGTTCTTCTAAATGTCACGCTCAGTCCTCTCGTTTGTGCTGTCGTTAAACATTGTACGTCGATGTGCAAACGGAGGCACAGTTTAAAGTGGGGTTAACGGTGCTGTTTAGAACATGAAGCACCAGAAGCAACACTGTGTTACACAGTGCATAGACTATACGTATTGCAGTTGTTGCAACTTGTGTTTACCTCATGATGTCATTTTGCAACTTGCAATTCATTCATGTTCAATATCGTTGCTTCGCAGGCCAAGCGCACCAAGAAGGTGGGAATCGTTGGTAAATATGGCACGCGTTATGGCGCCTCGCTGAGGAAGATGGTGAAGAAAATAGAAATCTCCCAGCACGCTAAATACACTTGCTCATTCTGTGGCAAGGTAAAAGAAAATAACCTACAGTACTATGGCGCCTTGTATCATTCCAGAGATGTTGGTCTGCCCGCAGCTGAATTATAATTGGGTCTTTTTTTTCCCCTCTCCTATGCTTTATTAAGACCAAGATGAAGAGAAAGGCTGTGGGTATCTGGCACTGCGGATCCTGCATGAAAACAGTGGCTGGAGGAGCATGGACTTACAAGTAAGTTGCTATGTAACCAATGAATTGTGCTCATGGAACTGTACTTTCATGTCGGTTTAGTTTCAATTATTCTAAAAGTTTTCATACATCGCCGGCTTGTTTTAGTTGATCTTGTGGTTGTGCATTCAAATCATATAGCTTTCACTTTAGCTATTTCAGCTTGTAATAGTTATCCCCGTGCACAAGGAAGGGTTGGAATTATAAATTATCAAAGTTTTAGTCTTTGGATTCTCCTCCAAGGATATCATTTTTGCTTATTCATTCTAATTAGTACTGTATTGGGGTTTTTTTTTTCGTGTGTGTGGTCAGTCTAGAAAGCATAATCTGTCCAGTTTTGCTCTCTGGCCCCTAAATTGTTTGTGTTTTAGCGAATAATGTGGCATTTTTTAGGAGACTTTTATAAACTTAAAGATTTGATATTCTTGCCTGAAGGAACAAAAAAGGAGAGGAAATAGGGAGAAAGCACTTTTTTTTCCCCAAAGAATTCTTTTCTGAGCTTCTCTGCCTTTTTATGTTCATAAAACATTGGGTATGCAATGAAGATAGTAATCCCGTCAGATTTTGTCATCTTCTGGGCTAATCAAACAAGAAATGCCTGAATCACAAACATGTTCAGTCTAATCAGTAAGGGTGCTGTGATCTGAATTTTATGCTGCCTATCATGGCTGCTACCATTCATATGTAAATTTTTCAATTTAGCTCTGGTGACTGATATTGACTATATGATTTAGTTTGTCTTCCTGCTGCGCATGCCTTGTCTTTTTAAGTACAATGCGGTGCGCTGCATTTATTGGGCTACTTCTTTACTGTAAGCGTGGCAAAAAAAGTGAGTTGAGGAGCTTCATTTAGACCAAGGTATGCCGTTTCCATCTTATGGTATCTACTGTATGTCAAAAACATGCAAGGAATTTGTCCGGCAGTTGGATCTGTCAATTGACTGTACAGTCGACAAAAATATGCCAGCATCTTCCAATGGATTTCTAAGTTAATAAGTCAATAGTTTTCCATGATGTCACTCTCTGCCATCTTGGAGCTAGAAACATTATGGTGTTCGGATAGAGAGCCCGCCCGATCTTAAATGGCAACATGGTGGGCACAGTTGGGTATGTTGAGCATAATCAGAAAGCCATAAGCTCTGGTTGTATATATTGTTGATTAGTGTGTGTGCGGGGAGATGTGCACACTTTTGTTTGCAGAAATCTGAACAAGTTGTTAAAAGACCGTTTAGTAAATAGTATGCAAAGTTTACTATTTTACATTTCCATTTGTCATCCAAGATGTACTGCATTTTACTGTTGTATGTTGGTGAAAAATGGGCATGGATGACAATAGTCGAGGTTTGAAAGTGGGTGTTAAAATCTTGTGACTTAATTTCTGTAATCTTATTATTAATGTGGTGGAAAGAAACTTTGTGACTCCAGACGTTTACTGCGTTTGCAAAATTTTCACCTTTGTTTCCTCCCACAGCACAACTTCTGCCGTCACAGTCAAGTCAGCAATCAGGAGGCTGAAGGAGTTGAAGGACCAGTAAACTAGTGGCATGCTCACTGGAGGATTTGGGACTTTTTCATAAATGATCCAACCTGGACTTGGCCTCAATATCCAACAATAAAGCTGTCTGGAGTGGAATTCTGTTTCTTTTTTTATTATGAATGAAATCATGCAGCAAAAATGACTACCCAGCCAAGCACCAATGGCATTAAGGCACATTATTGACTCCCTTCCTTGTGGAAACTACTTTTTAGTGCAGCTGCAGAGGTTTTGACTACACACAACCGACATTTTGGAAGTCAAAATACAATTTTCAAAACTAGCCCAGAGACTTAGTGTTTGAAAATGCTGCCCTAGGATTTCTGTACATTACACGTATCCAGCTTTCTTGAGACGATGACAATGTAGTCCCAGTTCTTACATGACCGTGTCCTAACACTGCCAAAAACAATGGTAGTTCATGTTGGATGTTCTTGATTTTGGCTTACATTCTGAAGAAAAAGTTCTCTCATCAGTCCACCCAAATACATCCTTTGGTGCTAGTTTTGTATTTGCAGCCATTCTGCACAAAGTTTCAAGAAGGCGTACATTTGGTACAGAGGGTCATTGAGGTTGATAGCACTTGAGCACAGTGAGAAGATGAGTAACGTGGCATACGGTCACTCATAAAGTGCTCCCGATTTTATATTTGTGCTGGCATGACAAAATTTAGAAGTGTCATTGGGGTTACTATTTGATACAATACCCATTTTTGTTCATTTCGGAGACAAAGCTCAGTCTGACTGGACAGAAATCTGTGACAGTGCGTTTTATAAATGCTGTACTTAAAGTGGAACATCAAAAAAGTTTCATAAATTCTAATGCATAAATCTGTAGGTAGATTTATCTAGGTAGGTCGGAAGGACAGGTCAAAGTCCCGAATGGTTGCAGTACTGCTAAACCTCAATGGGTGGCGCAAGCAGGCTCCCACGCAGGAAAAAAAATTGGAACAAACATGGCGGCGCACAGTGTTTTTCGACCGGGGTTGTTCAACCATAAAGTTGCAATAGTGACTGGTGGAGCGACTGGCATTGGGAAAGCAATATCTCATGAACTCCTTGAATTGGGTGAGTCAATTAGTTTTTACTTTTAAAAAAAATTCCAAATATCCAACTCTTTAAAGAGGTTGACGGACTTTCTATGAACTCCAGAAAGTCGACCAGCTCGTTCTGAATGCTTAGTAACCTTTCGTCATAATTTTGAAGCCCCAGTGACATGCCTATAAACATTCTAAAAGATTGACCGCTAAAATGTTCAAGTTGTTCTGGTTGTAATTAAGTATTTAATGCAATAACAGTACAGGTTAGGGTTAAGCATGTTAGTTCCTTTCTTAAATATCCATCCATGCATTTTCTGTATGTTGAGCTGCGTATGAATTGGACCCTATCCGAGGTTAGATAGAGGGCTACAGCCTGTACTGGTCGCCAGCCAATCTCAGAGGGCATTTATAGAAAAACACACTCAGATTATTCACAGCTATGGATAAATGTCACACTTAGAAGCCAGAACCTTAGAGCTGTGAAGCATAACTTCAAACCACTATTTCACCTTGTTGCCCATTTTTGTAAATACTTTTCCGTAATTGTAATGACATTATGCAAGCAAATATTAGTTATTTCTCAATTGTTGAGCTATAGCTTCACTAAAGGCATCACAATCAATCCTCACACTCAAATTTGTCCTCAGGTTGCAGTGTGGTGATTTCCAGCAGAAAGGTCGAGCGATTGGAGGGAGCTGCCCAGGAGATGAGACAAAAAATTCCAGCATCTAGCCCTGCAAGTGTCACTCCTTTACCTTGCAACATCCGCAACGAGGACGAGGTCCACACTCATTCAGCTTTGGAGACGATGTTGCAATTCACGTTGTGATGACTGAAGCACAATGGTTGTGTATTTCTACCTCAGGTGAAGGCTCTCGTATCTTCTGTGCTGAAGCAGTATGGTCGCATAGATTTTCTGGTGAACAACGGCGGAGGTCAGTTCAGCAGTCCAGCAGAGCACATGTCTTCTAAAGGATGGAAAGCTGTCATCGACACAAACCTGACCGGCACCTTCCACTGTTGCAAGGAGGGTGAGACATTCACAGTACTCAGATTTATGATCGCTCTTTGAGGATAATATGTGCATTACTGTGTTCATAATTGCACTGCACAGTCTACACTACATGGATGAAGCAAAATGGAGGTGTGATCGTTAACATCATTGCAGACATGTGGAAAGGCTTTCCGGGCATGGCGTAAGTAGCATCCCCCTTTAAACGTGGCCGAGTCCCAAACTCTGATAAAGCCTGTATTGGCTGTCTACGGAGTCACTTCCGACCATTTTGTAGTGCTGTTCGAATGTGTGGTGTCAGTGTAGGACATCACTCTAAATTATGGCTCTCCAAAGTAATCAATTTTTAGTGTCTTGTGGCATATATTAAAAATAATATTCCGCAATACTACTCATAAAATGGTTCACGAAGAGCTTTTCAAGGTATACAAAGATACTAACAAAAAAGTGGCAAAGCCATAGAAATAACACATTGGGTGCACCGTCCGCCATTGATCCGGTTCATTGTATTTATGTGACAGCAATGACAAACATTTCAAAACTATTTTTCATTTGACTGATGAATTGACTACAGTCTATTACACAGGTGTCATACTCAAGGCCCGGGGGCCAGATCCGGTCCACCACATGGTTTTATATGGCCCACGAAGGCAAATCATGTATGTCAACTTCCGTGATTCTTGTTCAAATCTGTACCAAAATTTCAAATTGTTATATCATAAATCATAATGTTGAGGTATTGCAAGTGTTTTTACATTACGAGATATTATTGGTTGAAAAACCCATTACCCTTGATTTCTGATTCCAAAAGTAATTCATAAATTTCACGTCAATGTGATGAGGTGATAAATGTTTTTTATGGTTTCACAGTCGTAATGGCCCTCGGTGGGAAACCCGAACTACAATGTGGCCCGCGACAAAAATGAGTTTGACAGCCCTGGTCTATTCCCACTAGAAGTGTAGATTAAAACCAATGAATGAATGATTCCGAACACACCCCTTGTGTCAATGACAGTCACACAGGTGCAGCCAGGGCAGCGGTGGATAACTTAACCAAGAGCCTGGCCGTTGAGTGGGCTGCCTCAGGTGTCCGGGTCAACGCTGTTGCCCCGGTATGCACAATGCTATTGTTGTTTTATTTCTTTAATGTTTGATAATGCGATTGCTTCAAGTTGGTATTCATATGGCTGCAGGGCACAATTTTTTCTAAAACAGCAATGGAGAATTATAAGGAGCTTGGACCAAGCCTTTTCAAGATGTCTGTCCCGTTTACTCCTGCAAAGAGATTGGGACTACCAGAAGAGGTGGGATATATGACAATTTAATGATCTCATAACATGATGATATGTACAATGTTCCTCTACTCTTCACGTGAGAGAGGGGTTGAACCCTGTTGCCAAAATCGGAGTAATCATTGCCCCCCACTGAAAATGTTTAGAATCACCTATAGTTGCGCACAACGGCAGCGCACTTTTGGCACTGATATGTTGTGAAATGGTGTATGAGCACAAAAATGCCAACTAGATGGAATTCCTCCCCCCCCCAAAAAAAAAAAAAAAACTTCAATAGGTAAATTCACAAATACCAAATTTTGAATATGCACGGGTTCATTGAACTCCTGTAGATTTGTAAGATCTGTTGCATTGTTTAATCGTCACAAAGATAGCATAACAATTGGGATTCACATGACCGTATTTCCTCATGTAGTGGTCGGGGCCTTTCTTTACCTAATTCCAGAAAGTGCCAACTTTCTTTTTTCTTTGACTGGTAACCAGTCCAGGGCTGCTGTAACCTGCCCGTACTCTAAAGTCCTCTCAGATGGGTTCAGGCTCACACCTGACCCTAATGAGGACAAATGATATCAAAAATAGACAGATTTATATTTTGTATAGTATGCGTGATATTTTAGACCATATTTAGTTGTAAATAAATAAATATATATTTTTTATCTGCCTTCTCGTGAGGCACTACTACCATGACAACGTGCTACTTTTTTGGTGACAATGAAAAAAGGCATTTTATGAGTTGACAACACTGCATATAGCAGGGTTGAGGTCAATATTTTTGGAAATATGGTAGTCCACTATTGTCCGAACATTTTGAGTAATTAGTCGCTCCTCTTATGTGTAATCTTTGACATACAGTATGTCCAAAATACTGTACAGTCATTTGCATTGCTCTTTTCCTCTAATCTTGTCTGTTTGTTCAGATCTCTTCTGCAGTTTGTTTCCTGCTCTCTCCTGCCGCATCTTACATCTCTGGAGCCACGCTGAGAGTCGATGCAGGACAGAGTCTGTACCGCTCCATGTGGGAGATACCCAGTATGTTGAATTTCCTCACAGTATGCTTCATATATGCAGTTGTGGTTTTCATTAATGACTGCGCGCGCGTGTGTGTGTGTCTGTGTGTGTGTCTGTGTCTAGATCATAATGCGTGGCCCAAAGGCCCAGAAGGGGAGAACCTGGATGCATTAAAGGAACTACTCAACACCCAGAGCAAGCTCTGATTCATTTGTCCAACACTGATACCAGAAAAATATCAAATATAGTCCTGTCTGATTCTTATAGGAAACAGATATATTTTGAAAATTAAAAATTGTAATTTCCTGTAATGTACAGAAAACATTGAATTGAAGAACTAATTGTATGGTACAATGAGTATTATAATGTGCATGTTATACATGTTAATTGAATGTCATTAATGTTACTACACATTACACTGTGCCTGATAATATATTGTGGTGTCGCCGGGAGGCTGGAGACTCTCCCAGCATGCTTTGCGGTACTAACGATGTGACAATATGTTGACGAGTGCTGTACCTGTCATTTGTGAGGAGAGATAAACTTGCTCTTCTGCTTGTATAATAAAGTTACATGTGTTCCTCTCAGTCTCGTGACCGGCAAAATATTAATTAAACAATTTACTCACTCTAGATTGTTAGTTGTACTGTGTCTTACTTGTTACCGAGAGGTGGTGTTTTTTTTCTCTTTGTGTCTTTCGTCCCACGCCTCTTGCCGTACTTATGCTGCCATACAGCAGTACCAACTGTCGTAATTGCACAAGCGGAGGTCACAACAGGGTGATTCAGGTACAGTTTTTATTACAAGTTTACGTTTGTGATAAACTCTACAGGGGTTATTATTGTTGAAATGGGGTAACATCAGTGGTTTACTGATAGACTTGTTTAATTCCTCAGAATAATATTTGTTAGTGATACTGATAGCATGAAATGCTATCTTGGGCAAATGTTCACGTTTAGTATTTAGAGCCAAGCGCTGAGCTTAGTTTCGTAGGACGTCATTTGTTTAGGTTGTTAATACGAACATTTCAGCACAAGCTATGTGGCATTAACTTGGTGTGTGTGGGGAGGGGGGTCGAAAATAGTATTACGTACTGTTTTGAATATCTCATCCATATTTGCATGTCTGCACGTTTACTTTTACATTACTTGGGAAAAATTAGAATTAGTATTTAAACAGTATTCTTCTACATGCTAATCACATTTTTGACATAATGATCCCAAGATGACACGTAACAATTGATCACTAGTACTTTGCCTTCGAGGATTTACACAGCATGTTTTCTGTACTGATCTTGATTTAAAAGTCAGTATCAGATAACAGCCTGAGAGTGAAGGAGTTACAGAAAGTGGTGAATTTTACCATTCGGTTCCTTGTTAGAGAACAGCAAGTAGTACCAAAAAAAGTACTGAAATATGGTACAGGTGAACATGGACATTCAAAAGTTTAGAAAACGTCATATTAAGTTCACCTGTAAATATTATAGTGCATTTCAAGTTCAATATGAAGTGTTACCCAAAAGCCACATACTGTACACCTACATTTGTGTAAGAGTGCTGTCTATAGCAGAGTGTGAATTGATTTTTTTTTTTTTTTTTTTTTTTGTGGGTGGGGATAATCATAAGTCAGTCAATCATAATTTTTTTTTCATGAATGTATCTTGTAAATGTACTGGCTATGATCTAAAAGAGTAGAAGCAATAATGCTCAAGTCCCATCTTGAGCTTTACTTAAAATATGTATATTTAATTGTGTTACATTTTAATAAACACAGTAAACAAAACTTGTTCCAAAGCAGATCATTTGGTCACAATACTTTGAAGGAAATGAGGCGAATCTGAGATTTGAAGGTAAAAATGCTACTGTTTGTGCAATCATCAGTATGGGAGGCGACCACGGCCACAACAAGATGTCCATGCCAGACTGGCGACAGTGGAAGGTGGAGGGCACACCACTGGAATTTACACAGCAAAGGCTGGCAGCCAGGGGCCTCAAGGACCCATGGGCCCGGTGAGCTTTTATGTAGACCCGAGTTTTTTTGCAGTTTTGTGACACCTTTGTTTACTCAGCCCTGTCTCTTTCTTTGTTTAGTAACGAGGCATGGAGGTACTCGGGTGGCTTTGCACGTGCTGTAACTCTGTCCGATGTTCTACTGAGAGGATTCAAGTGGGGCTTTGCTGCCTTTACTGTTGCTCTGGCTGTTGAGTACGCCCTGTTCCCCCCAAAGAAGGGTTCCCACTAATGCACATCCTAAGTCCGAACCTCTATCCCAAGTTAAAACCTTTGATTCTAATGTTATTCTGAGTTCGCATTCATTAAAATGTCTCTTTAATCACCACGTTTTGACTTACTGTTTCTATTAGATATTACTGGATTTGGTCTAGTCTTGTTTTCTTTTTCTGCTCATTTTCTGAAAGCATAACTTCAAACAATTAACAGTCAAGATTATAAAAAGCAGGACAATTGTAGCAAGTAGCGCTATTACATCCAGACAGAAGTACTGGAACCAGTTAAGGTCATGAACAGCTGCTTGAAGATGTTTGGCCCCTTTATGCCGCATCACAAACTCGGTCCAGTACACTGAGAGGTCCAGTGGGTCAATAGGGCGGTCCTTGTGTAACGCTGATAACCTCTTCATGTTTTCTTTGTACCTAAGACAATGATGGATGAAATGTAATCTATAAGGCAGTCTGTTGAAACTGAGCAGAGATAAAACAAACAAGAAAAACTTACTTAGTGTTATTAATGACCTCATTGAGTCCCTGCACAAGGTCTCCTATGGTGATGGATGAAATATCCAACACCACTCCCACTTCTCTACTTGCCATTCTTTGTGCGTTGTCTGGCTGGTCCCCACCAATGGGTACAAGCACCATCGGAACCGCATGACAAAGTCCCTCAAAGAGACCATGGGAGCCAGCATGCGTTATGAAGGCCCGAGCTCCAGGATGAGCTAAAAGAAAATATAACATGGACCACAGCAGAAAATGTGGATTGATAGCCATGTAGCCATCATATACTGCAGTTGTTCTAGGCAGGAGTTTATTTTTTACCGAGCAAGTCATTTTGGGGCACCCAGCTCATCATCTTGACATTTTCTGGTGTATCATCAGGAACAAGCCCAGAATATCTCCATATTACCTATTGGAGAAAACCAATTTGTTCAAGTACCGAATAATGTATGGACCTTAAAACATGTTTAGGTCATCAAACAGGGAAAAGAGACCGATTAAATATAATATTTGTGCAATACCACAATTGATTTCCAATAAACTAAGTTGAGAAAGCTAGAGACTTTTAATATTAAGAGGTCTCACCAAAATGGCATTTGCCATTTAATGAAATGCAGCCATTGTATGCAGAATATCTCAATTTTTAAATTCATATGTCATGGTAACTATAATTTTAATACTTGGTTGAAGAAACAATATTGACTTGATGTCTAGAGCAAAGACCTTCAGTTGTTACCTTCATTTATGCTTATAGAAAAATGTAAATACTGTACAGCAATCCTCTTTTAGGTCAACCCGCTGAATTTCAGTTGCCTCTCAAGCCCTTTGAGCATGATTTACACGTCTTAACACATGAAGACCTAATTATATTTGTCACTTTTGAGTCCCTTAAAATCGAGGTACAGTACTTTGAATTTACTTGGGTGGAACAGTAGGGCAACTGGTTAGAGCAATGGCCTCACAGTTCTGAGGACCGAAGTTCAAACCACGGCCTTGTCTGTGTGGAGTTTGCATGTTCTTCCTGTGCCTGCGTGGGTTTTCTCCCGGCACTCCAGTTTCCTCCCGCATCCCAAAAACATGCGACATTAATTAGCCACTCTAAATTGTCCCTAGGTGTGATTGTGAGTGTGACTGTTGTCTCTCTCTATGTGCCCTGCGATTGGCTGGCAACCAGCTTAGGGTGTGCCCTGCCTTTTCCCTGATGATGGCTGAGATTGGCTCCAGCACTTCCGCGACTCTCGTGAGGATAAGCAGCTCAGAAAATTCAGCTTGTAATTCGAAAGATACCATTACCAAAAATACTCTACCTTCTGTGGAATCTGCTTGAATGCTTCCAGGAAGACTTTGGTCAGATCAATCGGGATTTTTTTCAATGAGGTACCCAGTGTGAACACAACAAATCCATGCTTTGCTGACACCCAGGTTTCCAAATCCTTTGACATAGAATATTTATACATATTTTTTTTTTTACTGAATTATAGAAACTGTCACCTACAGACACACATGGGCCTTACTTCAGGCAGAGGGTTCCTCACATTACAGTTGATGCCCCCAACTGGCACCACGTTAGGCATTAACGGGCGTGGGAACTCCAGTGTGAAGTCGATCCTGTTCAAACAGATGTTTAAAGTGCCACTGTCATGAAATGTATGATTTTTAGTATGTTATTAATGAAAAAAAAACGGCAGCCGACATGGACCCATGCGTTTTTTCACCACAAAACATGATTTTGACGTATACAGCATTTTGTAACTCCCGCCATGAAAATCCTCTGAGGGATTTGTTTTCGAGAAAAAGCAGGAAGTGACGCACATGGCACGACCGCCCTCAAGTGGACTCGTTTGTTTCTATTAGTTTTACTTCCGGGAAGGTAGCTCGTTGTTCCTTCGTGTTAGCCAAAATCGTGGCTCGTTGCATTGTTGGATATTGCTTGTACACTCTGGAGGATGGATTTACCCTTCATAAGTTTGCAAGAGACCTGGTTCCTCGTGAAAAATGGATTGCACGGGTGCAAAGGACAAGAGCTTCATGGGTTCCAAATGACAGGTAGTTGTGTATACAGCTACTAAAAAAAAAAAAAAAAAAAAAAACAATAGTTGGGTGGGGCGTCATCCATAAATCAGGGTTGCTAAATGATGTGCGCATCAGAAAGCTTCCATGCAGCAGCTGCTGAAGGACAGCCTCCGCAGGCCTTGTGGATTGTTACCGTCCTTGTCCCAGGGTGGCTCGTCGCTCATGTCAGCCGCGGAAGTGGGCGTTTATCACCGCCGCACGGAGGTGGATAGGGCGGGGAGGTGGTTTGGCCCTGATCCGGATGCCATCTAAATATGGCTCGAAACAATAGGGTAATATTGCCCCAGGCACTTCACTCAGTTGTGAGATGTTTTCTTCGAAAAGAGCTTCTGTGTCTGAACGGGCGTCTCCTACAGTAGGGGCCACAGCGTGTTTTCAATGGCGAATGTCCAGGTTGATGTCACGGACAGTAAATGCAGCCAATATGGCGGCCACTTGGATCTCATCGAATGACACTTCCGCAACTTTGCGCATGGATGACGTGCACTCCGCTCATATTTATTTTTTCATGTCGACATTGAAGTGAATAATCTTATATGTATTTTTCATTTCAATCTATTTTAGAATGTTTATAGGGATGACACTAGACTTTTAAGGCAGAGGCTTCCAAAATGTGGGTCGTGCCCCATATCGGAGGCACAGCGCAATTTTAAGGACGGTACGCCATGGTAACCAATATTAATGAATCTTCCACAATTGTGTCAATTTCCATATCTAAGGCTTCTTATTGAGATTCTTGGTGGAATAATAGATCACTAGGTAGGTTGTAACCCACATGATAACCTTTTTCTTTTTAATCACAATTCTGCTCTCACTTCAATGTGTGACTTCTTGTTACCTGTGCAGCCAAATTGCAGAGTCCAACAAGACCTCAGCTACACCCACGTCCTCTTCCAGGAACTCAGAGGCAATTCGGTCAAAACGCCAATAGATGACTCGGCAGAGGAGTGGCTCGAACATGCTTACCTGTAGGGCAGAGGAGGATAAACAAGTTTGAGTGTAACATTTCATGTGATTCAGTTCATAAGAAAGAAGACACAAATATAATCAACAACAACACATACATATTGTGACTTTGTTTTTCCAAATATTTTTGTAAATCATTTATGAGTTTTTGGCCTGCTGGATCTGAAAAATTTTAAAGCTTCATAGATAATCCTAAATTGGCCACTGTGTGTGCAATTAAAACATACTTGCACATGAGCATATGCATGTGAGTATTCACCAACGTGTTGAGAACTCTTTGTTTGAAGTCCATTTTATCTGTGAAGCCAGTGAAAAAGCGAGGCACATAGGAAGGCGGCGATGGACAACCTGAAGACTGCATGTCCAAAAAACACGGAATTCCCCTCAGTAAATTAATTGTGGGAAGACCTGCAAGTGATCCAGAAAGATGCTGATGAGAACATGCTCGCAGAGAAAATTTTAAAACTAAAAACCATATTTCATTTCCATATTCCATTGCTTGCATTACCAATACAGTATCTTCCAACATTCCGAAAATATGTATGTTACACAATATGCCTGTTAGATCACAGTGTCTTCAACCGCGAGCGTCATGGTCCATGGGATTACACTCTAACCTCATCTGTCAGCCTATCCTTTACCATTGGAAACAGAAAGGGACTCAGAGCTGATCCCTGACTCCCACCTCCACCTTAAACTCCTCTTTCGCAGCCACAACACACCAGACCATTAACCTACAGCTCGACTACATGTCCTTTATTATTCTAACATCTCTGCGGCCCTTTTTCTTTCTGCCTGGCTAAACTGCATTGACCCTTATCTCCCTCTTTACTGTCCGACCTCAACATGGCATGCAGGCACAAGGTATCATATGGCTTTTTTTGACATTCCCAGGTCTACCTTCATCTTACGCCGCATCTCTGTATATTCTTGTTTCCTCTCTGCTAAAGTTGGATGAAGACTCAATCCTCCATAAGTGTGAATGTGAGTGTGAATGAGTTTTTATGTGAATTGTGATTGGCTCTCGAGACCAGTCTTTGGGTCTACCACACCTCTCGCCCAAAGTCACTTTGGATAAGCTACAGCTCACCTGCATTCATAATAAAAGGACAAGCGCTATTGAAAATCGATGGATGGATGGATGGATGGATGGATGGATGGATGGATGGATGGATGATGGATGGATGGATGGATGGATTGATGGATGGAACATTTCCAATTGCATTTACCTAATTTGCGAGCTATTAAAGAGCCTGTAGGCACCATGGGGTCTGTCAGGACAGCATCAAATCCCTGTAGAATAAGGAGTGAACAGTTAAATATACTATAATTCTGAAACATTACCAGTACATTGGAATTTGGGTAACTGGATAAGGTTAACAAATACACTGATCAAAGGTTTTGTGGTATTCAGATTTGGAGTGAAATTTCAACATAAAATCCACAAAACCTTTAGCGGTGAAGTTAATTTGACCTTTTCTAAACATTTGAATGCACATGTCCAACTGTTGAATGTTTTATTGCTTTTACACATTTTTATATTCTCTAACAAATGCCACAATTCCCAATCCCAACAGGTGTTTGATCCATGAATCAGCCAATACATTTCCAATAAGGTCCACTTTTATGGCTTTCTGTGACTCTTACAGTTACTCTGTTTCAAGCTGCCAACCATGACTTTAAAACAATCTAACCTGAGTGGCGAACATCCATCATCTTTACAACATTCTGTTTGAAGGTTCACAATGGCAGTTTACAGTTGATTAACTGTTGGGTCTTGCATTTGGCCTCTTGAGGTCAACAGATGTGAAGAGCTTGTTGAAAATGATAGTTTAAATACCAATTTTAATTGAAACCAAAATCTATTGTTAAATTGATGCCAAGCAAATTATGCAAGTGACTAGTTGTGGTGACCCCTATCGGAACAACCCAAGTTACAATATCAACAAGACGGGATGAAGACCAGGTACCTTCCCGTGGTGTCCCGCGAGGGGCTCTCCTCCTGGGGAGCCTTACAAAGCCTAGTCACTTCACTCTGACTCGCGCTGTGGGAGGCACCCTTTCTCCTGTGACTTTGCTTCGATCACCTGTACCGCCTGCCAATAGGGGTTCCACAAGACCTGGTCCGGCCAGACCCAATATTCAAAGGGGCTTCAAGGCTATGTTTGTAGTTTCCGCTCAGGTTTTCCCCCACGAGATCCAGTGGCACAGCCTAGTCACAGAGCCCCCTCTACCTCCTTATCTACCATACTGTCATCCTTTGCTCCCAACATTCTCTCATCATCTTCTTCTACAGTGAAGAAAATAAGTATTTGAACACCCTGCAATATTGCAAGTTCTCCCACTTAGAAATCACGGAGGGGTCTGAAATGTTCATTGTAGGTGCATGTCCACTGGGAGAGAGATAATCTAAAAAGAAAAATCCAGAAATCACAATGTATGATTTTTTTAACGATTTATTTGTGTGATACAGCTGCAAATAGGTATTTGAACACCTGTTTATAAGCTAGAATTCTGACCCTCCAAGACCTGTTAGTCCGCCTTTAAAAGTCCACCTCCACTCCATGCATTATCCTGAATCAGATGTACCTGTGTGTGGTAGTTAGTTGCATAAAGACACCTGTCCACCCCATACAATCAGTAAGACTCAAACTTGTAGCATGGCCAAGGCCAAAGAGCTGTCCGAAAACACCAGAGACAAAATTGTACAACTCGACACTGCTGGAAAGTGCTATGGAGAAATTGCCAAGCAGCTTGGTGAAAAAAGTTCCACTGTTGAAGCAATAATAAGAAACAAACCTGTCTCATCTAGAGAAGATCTGTGTGTAGGAGTGGGCCAAAATCCCTCCTGCGGTGTGTGCCATCCTGGTGAACAACTACAGGAAAGGTTTGGCCTCTGTAATTGCAAACAAAGGCTACTGTACCAAATATTAACATTTATTTTCTCAGGTATTCAAATACTTATTTGCAGCTGTATTACACAAATAAATCGTTAAAAAAAAATCATTTAATCATCAAAACCATTGTGATTTCTGGATTTTTCTTTTTAGATTATCTCTCTCACAGTGGACATGCTCCTACGATGACAAATTCAGACCCCTCCATGTTTTCTAAGTGGGAGAACTTGCAATAAAGCAGGGTGTTCAAATACATGTTTTTCTTCACTGTATTCTCTTCGGATGACTACACAGCCTCCCACATGCGAGTCTAGCGCTTCTGAGGACCATTCTCAGGTGCCTCGAGTGACAACAACAACAAGTATCAAACACCTGTTGTCAATTTTGATGCACAGTTTCTTGTTAGAAGGTAAAGAGAAGTTGAGTTGTGAAACTTGGAAATGTCAAACGAATGTCCAATATCCCTAACCGTTTTTGAGTAGTGTGTTGGCAGAAACCTAACAAAGGCAAAAATGTAATCATCCGATGGAAGCATTTCTTCAAAGGCGCTCACTCACCTGCTGAGCCAGATGTGCGATAACGCTTGCATTGAACAGAAGGCTCTCTGCAGTGGTGTGAAGCAATTCTGTAATCCTCCATATCTGTGAGAGTTTTTCCTGAATTCTCTCGAGGAAAGGCAGTGCAGATTTTTGCAGGACGTCTTCATTCTTGGACATCACAAAGTCAACAAATGCCTTGTCAAATGGAAGAGGGTATGTCAGAGTGTCATAGTGCTCCCCCGGACCAATCAGTATGGTGATCTCTGGCATCACAACGGTGACCTGGTGTCCACGCCGACCCATTTCCTGAGCAATGGCCTTCATACCCACCCAATGACTCCCATCCATGGGTATCACCAGCAGTTTCCCCACATAAGAACTGCTGCGACCTGTAGCAAAGTTGTCTCCGACTTGAGATCGTGTGGTCTGATCCACAGCATCAGCCATGTTGAACAGCAGAAGCGCCCACACCACCATCCTTGTCATTGTTTTAGTTTCCTGCCAGGGCAGCTCATGTACAAGTATATACTTCGAGAAAAGAGAGGAAATGAAATTCTCCCTGAGGTCACTCCCTCTTGTGTGTTGCTTGCTGGAATTCCACAGTGAAAATTGCAGGATTGTGTGTGTTCAAAGTCCTTCCTGAGAGTGGAGGGAGTTGTATAATCAGTCATTTACTTCCTGGGTAGATGTGCATGGTATACTATGTGGATAGAAAGATGTAACAAAGACGTAAACAGTATTAGTAGGCAAGCCGTTTGAGCATTTAATCAATATCCTTGATATCCAACTTGAAGTCCATGTATCAGTACACTCTTTGTTCTCACTAGTGAAATAATTCAGTTGTAGAAATACCAGGGCACAATTGTAGCATGACCGTTTTACATGTTTTTGCATCCGTTATTGTATGATTTATTTGCACATAGGTAGGACAACGTTGGTTCTGACATGAGGGCTACCTAGAAGTACTAGTAGTATGCAGAATTGCAGATTATGCAGTTTTGCCACATGAGTAACACAAAGGAAAAACATTTCTATGAGACATTTGGTATAATGTCAAGTCCATCCCAATCATTCTACTAGTTGTGAATTCTCTAAGTAACAAGAACAAATAGGGTACTAGGACATGGACCTCAAGCTGAATATAAAGGTTATTAAATAAATGCTTAAACAGCTTTCCACAGAGGTTATTCTACATAACATGTTAACTATGCAGTTAACAGTTTATGACGATACAAAAGGCCACATTTTTTGCAATATAACAAAATGAGACCGAATCATCTAAAAATGTTTATCTTGAACATCAATCCCTATGATGATTAAGAACATTGGATGTAGGTTTCCCTTGGACGTGGGTCACCGGGGCCCGCCTTTGTAGCCAGGCCTGGAGGTGGGGCTCAAAGGCAAACTTTTAGTCAGTATGTTGGCCCTGCGCACCACTAAACATCTTTGATGACTGGTAGCACAGGCTTCTCGGTGAACTGTTAAGTTTATGGTCCGAGTGACATAAACCAGGCATTGTTGTGGCTGTCTTGCACAGCAACTTATTAGAATGGAGTTTATCGAGTTGTTGGTGGTGGTGGTAAATGTATTAATTCATTTTCCATATCGCTCCTATCCTTAGTAGGGTCATACCAGAGCCTATCTCAGGTATCTTTTGCAAGAAATGGGGTACACCCTAAAGTGATCACCACCCAATCACCTGAGTCATCAGAAAAAACCCACACAGGTACAGGAAGAACATGCAATCCCCACATAGGCGGGGATGGATTTGAACTGGGTCCTGAGAGCTGTGAGGCAGATGTGCTATCCAGTCCTCACTGCAGTGCTGTGCATAATATTGTGGTGGCTTACAATTAAATGTGCAATACTAGTTAAACGCTTTGAAGCCTTTTAATGCAAATGTACTTGAGAATGAAACCTACCGTATGTCATATTTCTGATTAATACTTAACGGTGGTACTCGGAGATTTTTTTTTTTATGCAGGAATTAAATCTATGGTCCACAGAGAGATTCTGTAACTGCAAAGGTTCAAAGGTATCACGCTGAAGAATTACCATTAGCAAGACATTCAATATTGTTATTATAATGTACAGTATGGAATGCAGTGCAGTGTCATCATATAGTAAAGACAACATGGCAAAACAAGGACATTACCAAGAACTGTACTGTGGACATAGTGTTTGCATATCAGTTGTTTAAAATTACAATGTACAGTTGTCCAGTTTGAGGTAATTTCACAGACAGAATTCAAAATATACATTTGTAAAATAATCAGGCTCAACAATGACATTAGTCATGTGCATAGCTAGTACAATAATAATAAAATGCCACTCAACTTCACAATTGATACTGAGCTCTTTGCACAAAATCTCCGGCGTTCCGAAAAAGTGGCTAAAATTTTCCCATTTTTGAAAATGTGTATTATTCTACAGGATTTGTCTCAATTAACCATCACAGATGTACACAGATTAATTTTGTACACAGATTAATTTTTAAAGTCTTCCACCAAGCGCTGAGCAGCAGTTTAAGAAAGCTATGTTTCATCTTGCACCTACAATTATACACAGTTGTGTCAATATGCTTCCCAATGATGTGATCAATCTGGGTTAGTGATGCCATGTACGTGTTGCATTTAAGTTCCTGTTGTTCTTTTTGCTTTTTTAAAAATCTGTTTGGCATTAAAGTGTACGGGTCATCTGCTTTAGGGCTTTTTTATTTTTGTTTTCACTACGACGGGGGAATACTGTCAATCATGATTGCGTTATACTCCTGGGAAACCAGGGGCACAAGCAGCAGTTTTGGTTCTGCTCATACTTGGCTGATTGATGATTCAAATGAAGACATGTAGCTCAGCAAACCGGAGGAGTAAGCGGTAATTTTTAAAGGATGTGACGACACGACATTGTGTGCAAAGAGCCCATTGAAGCGCTCTCCGGTGACAGTGTCTTTCTGATAGCTGCAAGGGCACCCATTTCAGGCCACCTTTGGGCCTCTCGTAGCTGCATTCACATAATCAGGTTAAACAAAACCTCACTCTCTGCCTCGTGGTAGAGCAAGAGGACAAAAAGGGGCGGAGAGAACGCCTCGGCCTCCACGGCAGAAAGCCGCTCGATCAGGGCGCCGGTCAGGTCCGCTCCACCCTCTTTGTGCAGGATGTTTGAAGGCGCCGGCGGGAAACTAGCGAGACTCGGCCGCACGAGTGCGTTTGCCCAGCTCATCGTCCTGCGGTTGGTGCTCAGGTGCAGACGCTGCAAACGCAAACACAATCTAATGAGTTCCAATCCAAGAGCTGCATTTGATAAAAGTTATACAATGCTCAAATTTGAACATTGACTGAAAAATGTGCTGTAGATAAATACCAATTTAACATTACTTCAGAAAGCCTGCACAGTTAGCACTTTTGCCTCCCAGTTCAGAAGTCGTGGGTTTGTCTGCGGCTTTCCTGGCTTCTCAATGTACCTGTGTGGGTTTTCCCCTTATACTCACGTCTTCTCCCTTATTCCCAAAGACATTAAGGTTATCTTAATTGAAGACTAAATTGTGGACTGCTTATTTTTGTATGTTCCCTGCAGCCAGTCCAGGGTGTACCCTGTCTCTTGCCCCATCTTGGTTGGGTTATAAGGTCCAGTGCACCCATGACCCTGATGAGCATGTGTGGCATGGATGGCTTGATGAACGACAATAAAACAAGTGTGTAAACAATCTCAAGATGCTAAAAGTTAAGGATTATCCAGTGTCGTGTTTTTTTTAAATGCTTGCTACTTCTCAAATTATGACGTTTTTGCACAGTAACTCAAAAAAAACAAAAACAAAAAAAAACAATAACCCCAGATCAAACTTCAAAGGTTTATTATCACACATAAAAGAATTAAACTTGGATTGTTATTTTTCTCCTTAAAAGTAAAACTTTTTTTTAATTTACTGAGATATTTTTCATTTTACTCAATCTATTCATTTCTAGAATATGCTTAAGTTGAAGGTAAACTGTGTTTGTGCTGCAATTTAAATACAGTGCAGTTTATTTTGGTTTTTATTAACTTTATGCAGGAATGTTCCATTTTTATTTGTCTCATTCAATGATAGCATGCTGTTATGTTGACTCCATTTGTAAAATCACTTTTCCTCATTTGGGTCACATTACTTCCGGAAAATGTGAATCTGATTTTTTGTTTTAATTTTAAAACAAAATAAGTTGGCTGCATTTCTGTCCGTGAGCACCGATAGCAAGTTTACAACAATTCGATGTAACTCAGCCACATCTCCAGTACATTACTCAGGAAAATAAAGAGTCCCAAGTGTGGGCCGTTAAATCGGGGGGGGCGTTGAGAGAGCAAAGAGACATTTCGGTTTGAATGTTGGCTGAGGTCAGGGAGTCTACGTAGGAAATCAGCGGGCATGAGATGAATTAAAAAAAAAAAACTTACTTGTCAAACTATTGAAACTACTGGTTGCCTTTCTCCACTGTCTCTTTTTCTTTTTGCCCTGCACAAAACAAGAAAAGAACATTGCACACATACCCTACATTAGACAATTTATGGTTTCAACGTTTCCACTTTCTTATGACGACGCGAATAAAGGACTCACATAGTTATCTCGACAGGACCAGTCCGGGTATGTGTTAGCGTGGATCTCATTGAGCCGTTCCGATTCCCTGTAGTATTTTTGCTGTTCCTCCAGCGTCAGCGACTTCCACTGCGAATGTCACCACAGCACCATCGCGCACACACGCATTAAAATGCCCTCCGAGCGATACAAATCTGTCACAGACACACTCACCATCTGCCCCAGGACCTTGTTGACAGTGGCACTGTCCTTGTTCACAAACTGGGCTTTGATGACTGGCCGCTGCTCCTTCATGAAGAGCATGAAGGCATTGGGGGGCTTCTTAATGTAAGGCCTGGTCAAATCCTGGGGCCAGGAATTGATCTTCCTCCTGTTTCGAAAACAAAGAATTAGAGAAGACACGCTTGGCAGGCAAGACATTTTGCAGAGAATCCTTACTTTGAGGAGGACTTCGTTTGGTTTTGTGGTGGACGAGGAGGCACAAAGTAAGGGCCAGGGGTCAACTGATAAAAAATCGGTCCATTTCTACATACAGAAAGACAAACACATTAAGCTAGTTATTCTCAACCCAAACGTGCATTGCGGGTCCAATTTGAGTGACTTTTTCATATTCCCGCTTTTTCCAAAACAGTACAGAGCCACTCTAAAATCCCACTTTCAATAAGTATACACGCACATGGCGCCACCAGTTGAGAGCCGACACACTCGACATCAGGAAGTGTGTGTGTGAAGATGAAAAGATGATGTATGCATTAGGTGTATGTTACTTACGGTGTAACGTCAACAGGAATTTGGCACACCACCATGGGGGCGCAACTAACCTGCAGAAAAACACGAGTGGTTAGCAGTGCCAACCTGCTTGTAGCTAACCTATGTACTAGTAACAATAACATGTACCTATAATTCCCCACCTTAAGTCAACTAAGTTTGCATGCTTGTTCCTAAAATTCTGGATGTGTATTTACCGTAAGTCATTGCTTCTCAACGTGTGGTACTTTTACCACCAGTGGTATGCGGGCTCTCTCTAGCGGTACGTGAAACACTGTCATTTAGGTATAATTTTCATTTGAATTTTTATCTATGATGTTCAGCAGAAAAGATACTGAATATAGTTTTTTCGGGATAAAACCTTGTTGTTTTTGAAGAGATGGGCTTACTATGCTAAAGTATAAATATCGATCATGATGGTGGTACTTGGAGCTGAGTGTGTCTTTGAGGGTGTACTTGGTGTAAAAGGTTTGAAAAACGGATTTCCAATCAAAGTTATTCCCACTTTGTCATTCGCATTTCAGTGATTCATCACCAGATAGTTGAAAAACTAAGAAACAATTATTACGTTACTTCAGAAAATACTTTCATGATCCAGACAGGAAATTCAGGCATTAAAGCGGCACACAGCAGACAAAATAAAAGATATGTAGGAAGAAACTGTCACGTACAAGGGCTTTCTTGGGATATCAAGTTAGTAATGAGCATTTAAGTGATGTATACTTTCATCTTCTTCCTACCTGCTCCTGACCGCTCGGTCCGCGCGCCCCCTGACTCTGGGCGCTCGCCAACCCCAGAACTTCCTGAGTCTGGCCAAGGCAGTTGGCCACCACCGGTAGGTGGGCACGGGGGGAACTTTGCCCTCCGACGGGGGACGCGGCGCCCATGTCCGCGTTGATCACGCCGAAGATCATGTCCCAATCGGCGTTGCTCATCTCGGTGTACGTCTGCATCTTCTCGCCTCGCAAACCTCTTTGATCAACTTTTTTTTCCAGCGTAAAGAAACGATCTTTTCATTATCTGGCCCTGCTTGAAATCAACCAACCAGATGACAATGATTTGTGCCAACGTCATGGGGGGAAGGGGAGGGGGGCACACTTCGTACACTTGACCGAGCTAACAATGGGGGACCTCCAACTCCTTTGCACCTCCAAACATTCGAGTAGAAGTTTCATCCAAAGTATTCGTCGATGTTACTTATTATTTCTCTCATGCAATGATACCACTTGTAACTTACCTTTGTCGACCAACTGTATTATGACCTACTTCTGAACTTTTGGGACTGCTCTCTTGGTACTATTACTACATTTATTTTGGAAATGTCCATAAACAGGATATCTGCAAATATATTTCCCATCGTGTATTTATCAAATATTCAAATATTTTTGAATTTGTAAGGTACAAAACTTGTTTTAAAAAACTACTACTTAAATAACCTTGACAAGTTCGAGCTAAAGCAATGTAAATTGCCTCAGAAAAAAAAAACGAGGTGTTAGATTTATGCTCTCATTACAACATTTAAGATTTCGATTGAAGTTCTTTTTGCGACCTTGAAAGTTGGCCACCATACATTTAGGTAGTTTAGCCAAACAAAACAGTAAGGCATGCTATCAAAAAATCACACAATGATATGAGAAAATACACCAAGATTGAATTGATAATTGACTATATATCTCTTTCATTTGCAACAAATTCTGCATCCAGTAATTCAATTTCTTCAAATAAATGATGGGCGCTGGAGCCGATTCCTGCTGACTTGGGGCAAAAGCGGCGACCACACCCTGAACCGGTCACCACTCACTCGCAGGGCACATACAGACACAGACGACCATTCGTAGTCCCAATCATACAGTCACCAAGTGGGAAGTCAGCCCAATGCATCACAACAACATCACTTCTGCTTGGAAAAGGAAAAGAAATTCTTGTCACATTACTTCATTTTCATGATATTACAACTTTTTTCTTTCATTTTTTGGGGGGGCTTCATCATGCCTTTATTCTCATAACAGAAACATTTTTTTCTCATTACAACTGTTGTTTTAAAATTATGTTTTTAATACAGACTTTAATCTCATAACATTGTAATTTAAAAAGTGAAAGACTTCTCGCATTATGAATTTCGTCTTGTAAAAATGTTTTTTTTTTTTCCATGTTACAGAAAAACATCTGCAAGTGGACTACCAATGGACACATGATCACATCCTGTGTTATTTTCTGACAACAAGCTGATGAAAACACGCCCTATGCCAGGGTGCTACAGACTTTACTTTGGACAATAGCTGGGAAAATTCAATGTAGTCCAGGCAGAATATAAATGTTATTATTTTGGGAGATAAACACGTTTCTTTATTTAACAATTTTATTTTTCTTTCTTCTTTTTGGAACTTGACATGACCCTCTTTGTTGCTCTTTGTTCTGTAAGTAATGAACTACAAAAAATATGAGGGACGTTATTTTTTTTCCCTTGAAAACATGCAACTTCTCAAATAAATGGCTTTTTTTTATTCAAGTTTCTGAGTTGAATCTCTTGTACTTTTTAAATAAATTGAAACTCGTACTGGGGTAGAAAGGCAATGGGCAAAGCAATGATGTCTTTGTTTCCTTGAAGATCAAAGCCTTTACTGTATACATCCAATCAGATTGCGCTGATGTTTTATGGGGCTATATGGCTCATAACCCCTAATGACCATATTTGTACATCATAGAAGTGCAAATTAAGTGCTTATTTAGATACAAGAGGGGTGGGGCAAAACATTGGTAAGTAAAAATGGTAAAGCTTGCTGAAGTTTTCCAAACGGGGGAACTATAGGAATAATGTGTGACAGATCGCGCATAAATTTTGGGGATGTAGATTTATGACAAGACATCAATTATGTGTATATTGTCCCTGTAGATTTATGTTCTTTTTTCCTGAATGATGCCCATGATCTATCCATCCATTTTCTGAGCTGCTTATCCTCACTAGGGTCACGGGAGTGCTGGAGCCAATCCCAGGTGTCATCGGGCAGGTGGCGGGGTACACCCTGAACTGGTTGCCAGCCAGTCGCAGGGCACATGGGAGACAGACAACAGTCGCACTCATAATCACACTTCGGGGCAATTCAGAGATTAATGTTGCATGATTTTGGGATGTGGGAGGAAACCAAAGCGCCCAGAGAAAAACCACGCAGGCGCGGGGAGAACATGCAAACTCCACACAGGGAGGGCTGGGATTGAACCTGGGTCCTCCGAACTGTGAGGCCAACGCTTTCCAGCTGCTCCACTGTTCCGCCCGGTGCCCAAATACCACAAATAAATCTTCTATTCCTGATAATGTGTGTCTTATTCAAAGACTAAACCAGTATATTACCAGAATTCTGTTTGCAGAGGAAACCAAGTTTTCTTGTGACAAATGAATAACTGCAAACAGTAACAAAACTAAAAAATGCTGTCTGCTTCAGGTATAAATATTTGTGGTGTATTTAACAGATGTGATCTTAGTATAATGTGGCTACCCTTACTCAAATATGACAAGCACAAATAGTGTTTGAAACAACAGTTTGGTCAAAATTGCAGCTTCTTGATTAAATCGATCCATCCATCCATCCGTCCATCCATCCATTTTCTTAGCCACTTATCCTCACAAAGGTCACGGCAATGCTGGAGCCTCTCCCAGCCAACATCGAGCAGGAGCCAATTGCAGGGTACATGGAAACAGACAACAGTCACAGTCACAAACACACCTAGGGGCAATTTACAGTGTCCAATTAATGTTGCATGTTTTGGGGATGCGGGCAGAAGCCGGGGTTGAGTGAAACCGCGATCTTTTTTTTTTTTTTAACACTGAACACCCATGTTCTATTTTAATGCCGTTCATTCTTTTAGTAACTTTTCACATTTGATCAAAATTAGTTTCCCTTTCCACTAAGTTATTTTTTCCAAAAATTGTGTTTTTGGCACTTTTATAGTTCTTACCATT